>NW_005365325.1:3602776-3676763 GCF_000412655.1 Myotis brandtii
TATATTATATATATATATATATAATTTGTATATATATGTATTTGTTTTTCTTAGGTATTTAAGGGAGAAGGGAAATGTCTGCTTCAGGATCTGATTAGGATCATGTGTTGTAATTAGTTGTCCAGATATAAGAGTTTTAAGAAAAAGATACTGTCATTGAGGCAGATGGACTGGGTGTGTTTTATCGCAATAGATTTTTAAAATACTGTGATTTTAGAAGATGAAGGCATTCAAAAGCAGTTTATGGATAAACTAATTTAAATATTGGAGTTCCTTTTTGTGATTTTTCAAATGTATATATGTAATTCATATATATTATAAAAATTACAGTATTGTAAATAGATTATTAAATTCTACTTTTACTGTACAGCTAAGTGATTTTGACTGTTAAGCCAAAGAGTACAAGTGCTGTAGTGTCCTCTCTTTTGCAATAGGGTGGCTGAATCCAAAGATAACCAAGAAGAACAGAAACAGGTGTGCTTACCAGAGAGCAGCCTGACACCATGGGAAGTGTGGTTTGTTGGCAAAGAAAAAGAAGAGCGTGGCCGCCTGCAACAGAAAGCTCTAGAGGTAAAATTAGACAGTATTCTCTTTATTTAATCCATGAGCTCAAAAAGTAGAGCTGCTGTTGCAATGAAAATGTTAATATTATCCCTCAAAAACAAAGTGTCTGCATTTGTTGGTGTCAATAACTCGTATTGTAGAATTAATACATGGTCATTATAATAACATTTGGAAAATAGAGCTAAGCATAATTTAAAAAAATTAAAATTTTCTCTAATCTCACTACCTGAAGATAACCACTATTAACATTAAGGTATATAGCTTTTCAGATTTTCTTCCATATAATTTAAAAAATAAATATGTGCAAGTGTATATATACAGATACATACAATGGAGCTTCACCATATCTACATTTAACTAAAGTAAATTCAACTGCATATACTTGGTAAAATTTTTAGGAAAGGAGATAAACAAAAATTGAAATAGTGATAAGGATCTACCCACATGTTACTCAGAGCTTGTGCCCTAGAGTGAGTTTGTGCTGAGAGATTGGAATCTGCTGGGCTTGCGGAGGTTTTCAGCTTCTCTGTGCTTCCCTGCCTTGCTTGTGGATATTTCTGTATTTGTGATTTTCTATCTGAACTCTCACCTCCAAGCTGAAATAATAGTTTGAGCTACATTTTCACATGAGTCCCTCATTCTTTGAACTCTTACTATTTGCTCTTTAGAACCTAGCAGCCAAATATATTTGGATAATTTGGTATTTTCCATATCTGGACTCATTATCTAAATTCTCCCTTTCCCATCACAGAAAACAAGTCGATTTGAGTGGTGAGGGATACTTCTCCTTTTTAATGAACTAGGAGCAAACTCTTTTGTAACGTGCTTTTTTCTACTGGTTACATTTATTAGTATATTTCAATATCATTCAATATTTCTACAATGTCATTTTTATTTTTTTTTTATTTATTTTTTACAATGTCATTTTTAAATGGCTGGCTAAGATTATTAAAATATATTTAAAATGTATTGAATATATATTAGGATATAGTTAATGGATTCACTATTGTTGGATATTTAACTTTATTAGTAATCATGTTGTCATAAAAATTCTTGGAACTAAAACTTCGCCCTCCATGATCTTCCTTGGAATAAATTTTCCACATCAGTTTTGAAACTCAGGAGGCTTGGCATGATTTAAATGATTGTAGAAACCAATACCTTCTGCTCTTTCCCTATTCATGATACTTTGTATTCTAAACTACAGATTTATGCCTGGAAAAGTGCACAGTAATATTTGTTTCCTCTTAGAAGGCCACAAAGTCTGAGAAAGACCCTGTGGTTTGATGTAAGGCAGGCTTATTTAAATTTATGCTTCATTCAATTTCTTATCTATACAATAAGGATAAAGTAATATGTGTCACAGAATTTTTGTGAGGATTAAATGAGACAAAGTATAAAAATGGCTGGTGTTATTTTATTGTTATTGATATTATTATTATTCACAGCCTCACTAAAGCTTTTTCACTTATTTTCAGCATTAGTTTGTATTATTGAGACCACAGACCCTCCATTACTTAGTTCAGTAGTTTTCAAAATATTTGTTCATGGTGAGAAATCTACTTTGCTTCATGTCACACACACATACATATTTGAAACAATATCTTAATTTTTGCAAAACCTGGTAGCCTATTATATTCTTGAAAAAAAATTTTTTTTTTTTACTGATTTTTAGAGAGAGGAAAGAAGAGAGAGGGAGAGAAACATTGATGTGAGAGCAAAACATCCATCAAGCCTGCAATCTAGGCATGTGCACTGACCGGGAATCAACCAGGAACCTTTCAGTATATAGAACAACACTCAATCAACTGAGCCACATCTGCCAAGGCCTTGTTTTGGGGTTGTTTTAAAGGCCTGTTATAACCCATTCAATTGGTTTTAGAGTCAGTTTGGAAAACACTGCTCTAGTGAGTCAGTGGTAAAGTGGAGTTTAGTTTATGATATTTATGTTTATCTCTAGCCTCATTAGAAGTCACTTGTTACATTAGGAAAAGGAGTCTCCCTGGCCAGTGTGGCTCAGTGGTTGAGCGTCAATCCATGAACCAAAAGTTCACTGGTTCAATTCCCAGTCAGGGGGCGTGGAAGAGGCAGCCAATTGATGTTTCTCTCTCATGGATGTTTCTCTCTATTACTTTCCCTTCCTCTCTCTCATTAAAATCAATAAAAACATATTTAACAAAAAAGAACCTGAAGGTCATTTTTAGAGTCAGCATACAGTAAAAGAAATGAAATTCATAAGGGAGCCTGGGCTTTGGGGTCACACAGAACAAGGCTGAAATTTTAGCCTTGCCATTCTAACTCTGTGGCCTTCAGAAAATTACTTAACTTCTCTGAGCCTCATTCTCTTCATCTGTAAGCCAAATGTTAGAGAGTCAATAGTAGAGTGTTTAAAAGTGTAAATTCTTGAGCCGTCCTTGGATTCAAAACTTGGACCTTGGGCAAATTCGTATCTCTTTCCACCTAGATTTCTTTACCAGTGAAAGGGGAAAAACAGTTTTTACTTGATTGTGTTATGAGGACTCCGTGAACATCAGGGAATGGCCTACTACACAGGAAGCATTCAGTAAAAGTTAGTTGTTATTTTGTGTTAAAGGAGATAATAAACTACTGAAGATTTGTTTTGAGAGCAGACTAAAATAATGAATATAAAATCCCTACCACAGTGATTAAGCATGTATGAGTATAATTGGTTGAAAGATGAAAACCTTTTCATGTATTTAGTAATGGCATTTCTTATATCTTATAACATCTACATCATTACTTAGCTCTAAAGCAATTAAAATATTTTAGCATGAATCTTATTGTATCAGTCATGCCAGTAATATAACTTATGGGCCAACTCCTCACTTTCTTATAAGCTTATTTTGAGCTATTGTGGTATTCATGTTCTTTTCATGCCTTTCTCTTTGTTTTATTTTGTAAGTTATGCTTTCCTTATTTTTTGTTCTTATTTATTGCTTTCTCTAATTTGTTTATAAATCATATCATTAAAAGTACAATTTGTATAAGGAACAATTCATCTCAGATCCCTGTTAAACATGAGGGCCAGAAAGTAACTTTGCCAAGGTTTTTAGTTAGTGGCTAAGATGGGATTGGATCCTAGTTTTTGACTTCCAATTTAGTGTTTTTTCCACAATACTAAGATGTATTTTAGAAATAAATGGGTCAGACTTAGTATTTAATTTTGAATTTACCCTGGCTTTCTTATTGTTTTTCTTAATAACTTAAAGGAAAATTTAAAGGATAGTTGGTTATTAAAAAGAACATACCTTCTCGTATATTTGATTTCAGTAACAGACATTTAGATTTGTTTCAGACATCTCTATAAGATTGAGTTAAGAAATTATTTTAACCCATCAAAATTACCCACTTACAAAGTTTAAAAAAATTTTAAACTTTGTTAAGATGATAAATATGACAAATGTTGAATATCAGTATTATGAAAAACTAACATTGGTTTTGTAGATCATATAAATTTTATTTAAATTTTTATTACATAAAAAAATTCTTTTAACAGACTGCCCTGAATTCTCTATGGCCTTTGTTAATTCTAATTTTTTAACATTTGCTTTAGCATTTTAGTACAATCTGTTCTAAATTATAGAAATTGTCTAGTTTGTGAATAATCTGAGGGCTTTTCCCCAGTTTGCCTTTGGCCATTTCATTCATCAGCCCTTAGTGAATAGGGCGGGACACAGAGTTTTTGAAACTCAAAACTGTTAGTTTTTGTGATTGTTACCTTCAGTGGTAAACTCCGGTCCTTGAAAGTTGACAAAAGCTATTGAAATAAAAATGCTGTTTAGGATCCTCTTTGCATTTTGGTTTTCTATAATCAAGCGTTTACTCTGTGGGAAAATAGCTGTAATCCTGTTGCAATTCAGTGGTGTACCAGAAGACGACCTAGGGCCTTGACAGAGAAGGCTCCAGCCATGTCCAGAGGAGGCTTGCTTGGTGGGGACAGATGGAGGCATTCAGGGTGGGAATGCTGGGAGCGAGCCGCGGAAGGGAGCGTTCTGTCTCCGAATGTGATGTGTATTCTGGGGGGGCAAAGTACTTTAGCGGACATCCTGAGATCAGAGCACTGTCTGGGTCTGGGGTAGTATTTTCTGCATACTTTTTGACCCTTCCTTTATCTTTAACTCTTATGTCAACATTAACTGAAATTTGTGAGCCATAAAATAGGAACACAAAGTCTGATTTTTCTTTCTGATTTTTGAGTTTACTTTTATGAAGAATCTTAAAAGGGTACATAAATATAATCAATCACTCTTTACTTGTATATTTAAATGATTACTTTTCTTGAAAATAAAATAAAATTGAGGACTATATAGGGAAATTTGGATATATGATTGTTAGATCTGTTTATAGCCTGTCATACACACACATACATACACACACACACGTACGTACGTACAGACATACATACATACATGTTTCCCCCTTTTTATTTCCTGGCTCAAGTTCAGTCATTTCCCTTACAACTCATATACTGTGACAATCTCCTAGTTAGTCTCCCTCAGAATAGTTCTGACCCTTGTAATGCAGTTTTTAACCTTTATCATTGAGTTCTAAGTCATCCATTTGCCATGTATTCTGGTTTCATAGCATTCAGTTTACTCTCTTGTCTCAAAAGACCTTTTCCCACCTAGTTTCCACACACCAGCCCGTCACCCCCAATCTCTCTTTTCTAGTCAAGTCAATTCCTCTGTTCCTCTCATGGTGCTCATATTTGACCACTCTGGCCTACAACGTTTCTCTTCTCCTCTTCCCTTCCGTTCTTTTCCCTTTTCTAAACTTAATACATAATGTAGCACTCAATTCTTGTGTGTATATAGGAGATTAGTTCAAAGACTTCTGGAATTTATCCCTGTGTCTCAGTGCATGCTATCTTTATAGTAGGCACGCAATTAAAAAAAAAGTATTAAGTGAATAATCAAGGTATAGCAGCTGCAGAGGTAATGAAGAATGTTTTTAAAACCAAGATGGCTGTTTTACTCTGGAGGCTGTCGGGAGTATGATGTTTAAAAGTTGGAAATGAGTGAGGGCAATTCTCTTCTATGCAGTGGAATTATAGGATGCTGGGACATAGAAGACGGGTTTCCTGTGCATCAGTTGTTCTAAAGTGCAAACCATATTTTCTTGGTGTCAAGTTTTATCTTCATGTCATGTAACACACTGGAACTGTCTGAGAGTTGTAGACTTGTCCTTTCCACTCCCACTCATGCTCAGGTAGATAGGTCTTTGGGAAAGGGAGGGAGGGAAGGAGGAGTAAGGTCCAGTGGAAGATACATAAAAGTATCTGATTATTAGTATCTAAGGAGAGAGAAGAAAAATAACTAATAATTATGGTAGTAGAGTCCTAGGAGTCTAGTTTGAACAACATTCTCAACTAATGCAGTAATTTAACTGATGAGTGACAGACTGGTGGCACTGAGCTTGTAGTTTTATTTGGCCATACCTTCCACATTCTTTCTTCTGAGGAAATGCCCAAACGTGTAGATTCCAGTGACAGCAAGGCCTATGGGATATGAATGTGGTTTTGTGTTACACTCCAGCAGCTATAAAATGAGTGAGGAAAAACCTTGATTTTTTTTTTTCCTAAAGAAAATGGAATGCCTTCTGTATGACTGAATTAAAATTTTAAATTTGGGGATTATTTAATTCCTATTCTTTATCTTCCTCAAGAATCTGGAAGCTTTTTATAACTGTAAAAAAAAGTTGCAATTCCCTTGAGCTTCTGCCAAGAGTATACAGTGATGCCAAAATTTATGTGTGGGAAAGTTGATTTCAATGAGGGTAATTTAGCTGAAGTTTAGTCTAAGAAACTAGTGTTTTGCTGCCAAGCAATTATTTGCATTTCTAAAAAATGACTTATACTTTTTACCAGTGTTTTCTTTTCATCATAGACTAGTTACTTAAGTAAGTTATTGTTACTAATGGTGTATTTTCTATAAAGGAAACTATGTCCTTGTTTAATTTGGTTAACCTCAGCCTTTAAAAAAATAGGTGATTTGAGTACTTCTATTATAAGTTGCCTTTTGTTTGAATAAAATTCACAGGAATTAACTCAACAGCTAGAAAAAATAAAAGAAAAGGAAGAACGTGAAAAAAGAAAGATAATTGCTGAAGAAAAACACAAGGAATGGGTTCAGAAAAAGAATGAACAGGTGAGGAGAAAAATTGCACACATACATCCTGACATCTCTTTTGCTAAGTGTTCTTCCTATGACTCCTCATTGCCGAGGTTTTTCTTATTTTCTCTTAGATTCTTTCTTCTCTGACCTGATTTTTTTCTTACCCTCGAACATTTATGAAGTTTCTGTCTTCTGCCCTTTGCTCTCTGCTTCTCTCCCTTTTCCCGCATGTGGCCTCCAGGTAATCATGAAGTCTGTACCTCTAACACCTGACCTCCTGGGGTCTTGGATTTCCGACTATATGGTTGGTTCCACCTCTGAGCCTGAAAATCTAAAACAATCCATTTTTGCCCATTCTCCTTGGATAGAACCATTCTCCTAACTGCTTGATTACTGTTATTAGTACTGCTGTCATCTCAGTCACCTGGGCATAATCAGAATTCTGTCATTTGTCGTCATCCCTTCCTTTCCTTTACTGTCACTCCTGTCGTGATCTCTTCCAGTCTGGTCTCATTACATCATTCAACTTGTGTTGTTTGTTTGTTTATTTTCCCATATTGGAATGTAAGCTCCATAAGGGCATCGATTTTTCTAGCCTGGCCAGTTAAAGACTTTCTCCTCTCTGCCCTTGGTGCCATGTCTTCTTCTGCCTGTGGGTTTTTTGTTTGTTTGTTTGTTTTATAGCAAAGGTGGAAATTTATTGAAGAACAAGTACAGACTCCCATGTGGGGAGGGGGAAAGAGTTCCCCTGCCTGTGGTTTCCTTATTCTATGCTGTTGATTCTTACTGGTGTTCTTTTGGGAGTATACCCAGGATTCGCATAGCCAATCTTCTTGGAGTATTAGTTTTACCGGAAAATTTTGAGAGGAAAAAAAATTTTTTTTTGGTAAAGCAAGCACAGATACTTAATGGAAAAGAACATAAATTTCATATGATTTTTAAGATACACATAGATTTCAGAGAAATTTTGAGCTTTGGACTGTACTGTCCAGGCCCCAGGGATGTGTTCATGAGAAATGCTAAGGACATTTTCTTCTGTTTCTCACTTCATTTTTTTATGATATTTTATCAGCTTGGAATCTCATTATATCCTCCACCTTACCTTTCCCTTCATTATCCAACTCAAAGCATTTCCTCTTATAGGAAGCATTCGCTGATCACATGCTAGAAACTCTTTCCTTCCTGAATCCTGTTCACATTTATCACTTTGTCAGGTATACCTTGTATTATTATATATTTTATTGCTATTTTGTATTGTGTACATATCTTCATTTTCTTTGTAATTTTAAGAATTAAGGGTAGAATTAATGTTTATATTTTTAATTCATCACAATATCTAATATAATGCTTTATAATGCAGTAGACTTGTTGGAATGAATAAATGAACAAATGAATGAATGGTATTATCTTCCTTTTAATTTTAATACATTCTTGTATTGGATCACAAGTTAAAAATTTTGTAAATACTTGTCAGTTTGTTATCTTGTGAATATGTAGAATGATACTGCTTTTTAAATTATAATACATTTTTAAGAATATAGTTAAATATTTAAATTGTAGGGCAAAGTTTTAAATTTTTAATCCTAAATTTTTGTCCTTAAATATTGTTATAAAGCCCAGTGATATTAGTAGAGTACCTACTAAATCATTTAAGCAATTTGAAGATGACGTAGCTTTCTTCCTCCAGGTATAGTAAGAAGGAAATTGGCTAGACATATGTGTGTTTTAGCCATAAATGTATTTGTTCTTTACTTCAGAAGTATATCTTGATTATAATTAATTTAGCGTCATTCCATAATACAACAAGAAAGAGTTCCTTGTGAATCAATGCCAAAATCAAAACAAGTCTATATGACCATTACCAGGCTTTGGGTGATACTTTTTTGAAATAACTGAAAAATAAAAGAGTTTTACGTGTATACAATAATAGCATGCTCTCTCCTCTAAAAGCTTCTCTTATCTTCTAACTCCATTAAGCTCATTTTACCATGCCAATCAAACATAGTTGTTGTTTGTCTAAGAATGTAAGATACTGCTGAGAGATGATATATTCTCTGTGTTAATTAGTGGCAGTAGATCTAATCCAATTATTTGAGAAAAATTTTTTCTTCTGGAGGGAAATGGCATGCCTTGACATCAATCACTAATTATTGAAAGCAGGATTCCACAAGGTTGGGAATAGTTCACAAAAGAACCCTGAGAAATTGAGTTTACTTATTCTGCAGAAGTCTTGTGCATGTTAAGAAATAACTGATTACTCAAATTTCTTTTTCCTTTAAAACCTATCAGATTTCTTATTTCAGTCTTAGTTACATTTACCTCTGTTTGTAAAGACTGCTCTCCTGGTTCTTCTCTTTCTGTCTGGCATCTAGCTTTTTCCTCCTCTGTTTACATTTCATGGTGTGTGGTCCTCCGCTGCCTCCAGCCTCATTCACATTTTAGCTGGATCTGTGGCCTTATTTTCTCTAAGTCATTTCACTGTGTTCTATCAAAAAACCAGACAAAAGGGATTTATGTATCCATTAGCAAAGCTAGTTTCTTATACTATGACTGTAAATTGTTAAATCTGTTTCAAATAAATGGCTTATCTCATCTGGTACTCTTGCATTTATGTTGCCATACTAATTCGTTCTTTCAGATTTGTTTTTTGCAGTATGTTATCACATATTTTGTATAAGGGTCTTTACCTTCCTTGTTTCAAAAGTTATGTAAAAGTGAAATTTTTAATTTTCTAAAACATGAAACTGATTTTTTTAATGTAAAAAATTAAATTAACTTGGGTCAACAAAGCGTATGATTGGTAACACTGTTATCTTTGTACCTTCATGCATTCTACACTTTTACTATGTGCCAGGTACTATTGAAGGAACCAGAGTAGGAATTCAGAAACCTTAGCCAGTTGTTTTGTTAGTTTCCTTCAGTTTCAAGAGCAAAGGTTCTCTCAGGGCACCATCTTTACAGAGGGAAGATTTATTGTTGTGCTCTGTGTGGAATAGAACTGGAATGCCAGAAAAGCTGAAGCCACTTAGTGGCTGCCTCTCTCTCAGCACCTCCCTGCGTGCAGGCTCTGCTCTCCTTGTGCTAACTGAAGGTATTCCATTCTCTCTCCTCTAGTTTAATCCTATGGAGAGCCTGTCTGGTGTGTTAAAATCAACTTCTTTGAGCTATAATTTATGTACAATAAAATATACCGATTTGAAGTTTGACAAACACGTTCCTGTATAACCAGCAGCACAGTCAAGACACAGGACATTTCCATCACTCAGTGGTTCTCAACCTTCCTAATGCCGCGACCCTTTAATACAGTTCCTCATGTTGTGGTGACCCCCAACCATAAAATTATTTTCGTTGCTACTTCATAACTGTAATTTTGCTACTGTTATGAATCGTAATGTAAATATCTGATATGCTATAGGTGTTTTCCGATGGTCGCGACCCACACGTTGAGAACCGCTGACTCAGATAGTTCCCTTGTGCCTCTGTGTTCGGCTCCTGCTCCCCACCCCCAACCAGCCCCAGCTCCAAGGAAGTCATTAGTCTGCTTTCTGTCCCTGTAGATTAGATTTGCCTTTTCTAGAATTTTATATAAATGGGATCATAGAAGGTATACTCTTTTGTTTTTAAAATTCCCTATTCTATGTATTAAGATCATTCCTTTTTATTGCTGAGTAGTATTCTACTCTATGGAATACCACAAATAGTTTATCCATTCACTAGTTGATGTACAATTGGTTTGTTTCTGGTTTGAGGTATTATGAATAAAATTCTATGACAACTTATGTGCAAGTCTTTTTGTAGACATTTGTTTTCATTTATCTTGGGTAATTGCCTAGAACTGAATTGCTGGGTTGTGTGGTAAGTATGTGTTTAACTTTATAAGAAATTGCCAAACTGTTTTTTAAAGTGCTTGTATCATTTTACATTCCCACCGCTATTGTATGAAAATCCCAATTGCATCACATCCTTGCCAAACATTACATTGTCAGTCTGTTTCATTTTAAATAATTTCAGTCAATATGCAGTGGTACGTCATTGTCATTTAATTTTCACTTCCCTGAGATCCAATGATATTTAGCGTCTTTTTATAAGCTTATTTATTGTGTTAGCCTACTAGGGCTGCCATAACAAAACACCACAGGCTGAATATAAAACAACAGAAATTTATTTCCTTAGAGTTTGTGGTACAAAAGCAGCCATAGACAATAAATATGTAAATAAATGGATGTAGCCACATTTCAATAAAACTTTATTTAAAAATATAGGTGATAGGTCACAGATGGACCATATTTGGCCTTCAGGCCATAGTTTGCTAACTTCTGGTCTTACATAGAATTACATAGCCAAAGATTTGTCTGTATGTGCCCCTATAGCAATATTTAATGGGCCAAATGTTATTTGTTCTCTGTAACTCACTAATGGTGAAGATTAATCCAAGTATTCATATTGTCAAACTGTCCAAGAATGTGTACATTTGTGGCTCCGATTTTAGAGGGTAAACATCCATTAAAAAACAAACATTCAGGGCAATCTAACAGGTTGTAATTTCTGTTCACTAATTTATTCAAATCTTTATTGAGCATGTACTGTTTACTCAGCACTATCTCAAGCTCTGAGTATACTTTGGTGAATAAGATCTTTATTACTGCCATAATGAATCTTACAGCTGAGTTGGTAAACTAAAATTGACCAGGTAATTGCAGGTATGTTATGTATTTTCACAAGTCATGTTGTGTCAACTATTATGTTACCATCTATTTTAAGAAATAACACAAATTTAGATTACTGTAGATAACACTCCATCCTCATATGAGAATAATTACAAACATTCCAAATAAAATTCCTTTACTTTTACTTAAGAAAAGGAAAGAAAGGGAACAAAAAGTTAATAAAGAAATGGAAGCAAAAGCAGCAAAGGAACTGGAGAAAGAGCATTTGCAAGAAAAAGCAAAAGAAAAATATCAAGAATGGTTAAAGAAAAAAAATGCTGAAGAATGTGAGAAGAAGAAGAAAGAAAAGGTATTTAAAATAACCAGTTAGAATACATTACTTTGGTGTTTATATGTATTGTATAAAAAGTTTCTAATAGAAAATTGGCACTATCTTAGCATAAAATAAATACATGAAGCTATCCCTACTTATTATACTATGCTTATGCTTCAGAAATGATTATGCATTTGTGGTTTTCTTAGGTTGAGAAATGTTAATAAGTCTGTTGATACTTTTTCAGTTAGGTTCAAACTTTTTATCATTGTTAATGCTAAATTTTGGTGGTGCTTTTATTACATTATTGTAAATTACTATTCTATTTTAAAACAGCAAATTGCTTTTTCCTTCTTGGGTTTGATGTCTTCATACCATATCCCTGATCATGTTTAATTTTGCTCTCAAATTAGAGAAATATGATTTATTATTTATCATCAGTAAGCCATTGGGGTGGGAAGCTGCTGGGGAAAAGTCAGTACAATATTTAGTTACAGAATATCCCTGGAGATTCTTTGGTCTTGTCATTTTAAGGAAAAAGAAAAACAACGTCAAGCTGAATTACAGGAAAAGAAAGAAATAGCAGAAAGAAAGTTTAAGGAATGGTTGGAAAATTCAAAAAATAAACCTCGTCCAGCTGCAAAAAGCTATGGTTATGCCAATGGAAAACTTACAGGTTGGTTTTTATGTTATGTGGCTTACATAAATATGACTTGCAGAAGTAAATATTATACATTATGTTTTCTCTTGACAGAAATAGAAATGTGTAAAAATCATTTTTCTTTCAAATCACTATTTTCTGGAAGATTATATTATAATACACCATGTTCCTGTGGAATACTACAAATTTATTGTCATTCTCTATAAATTAGATATATTTAACAGGCAATAGTTGCAAAACTGCAGAGTGAAAAAGAAGGATCTCTTGCCCTTTGAGACAGCATGGAGGGACCTGGAGAGTATTGTGCTAAGTGAAATAAGCCAGTCTGAGAAAGACAAGTATCACATGATCTCACTCATATGTAGAATCTAGTGAACAAAGTAAATTGATGAACAAAATAGATCCAGAAACATAGGAGCATGGAACAGACTATTGAATCTCAGAGGGGAAGGGTGGGGGTGGGTGGGAAGAGATTAATTAAAGAATTTATATGCATATATGCATTACCCATGGACACAGACAATAGTGTGGTGAAGACCTGGGGCGGGGGGCAGGTGGGGACTAGAAGGGGTCAATGAGGGGAAAAGGGAGACATGTAATATTTTCTTTTTTTTTTTTAATATATATTTTATTGATTTTTTACAGAGAGGAAGGGAGAGGGATAGAGAGCCAGAAACATCGATGAGAGAGAAACATCGATCAGCTGCCTCCTGCACGCCCCACACTGGGGATGTGCCTGCAACCAAGGTACATGCCCTTGACCGGAATCGAACCCGGGACCCTTGAGTCTGCAGGCCGACGCTCTATCCACTGAGCCAAACTGGTCAGGGCCATATGTAATATTTTCAACAATAAATTTTTTAAAAAAGAAACAAGTTACATTTTCATACGTTTTTTGGATTATAAAGCCTTAAACGGGACATTTTTAAGGGGTGATTTTTCCTCCCCTTCTTCTAACCCTTTTTGAGGAGAGCTCCCAATGCTTTGACACATTCCTTCTGCAGGTGGAGTACTAGGCAGCACATGAAGCAGACTCAGAACCGGTTGGCCTTCAGGCTGGTCTGATTACAAATGGTGGTGCATGTTTTTCTTTGTGCTTCATGTTGGAAGCTCATACCTTGCTGACAGCTGCCTTCACTTGTTTAAGTGATTTATTATTAAAAATACCCCCATTCTGTTTTGTTCACACAATAGAACATATTCCAGACTTTGTTTTGACCATCTTGGTGAAGTGTGTGTTGACATATCTATGCAGGCAGAGTGGGTTGCCAGTGTCTGAATGACACATTCCTGCTGTCAGGATTGGGCCTCTCCTACATGTCACAGAGGTCATCCGCTACAGCTACTGAGCATGATCTGCTCCACGTTTTTTCTTTCTCCTTTGAAAAAAATGCAATAAGCAGTGGTTTTAACCAAACGATTGGACAGTTAAGATAAAACTTTAGGAGGGAATATACATATTGACTAGAAGTGAATTGTTAAAGTAATGGATTATTTTTTTGTGTGCTTTTAATGAGTTTTATTCTAATAAGCATCATATTTGTCTGTAAATGCCCTTAAGTCTCTATTCTTAATGCCCATATCATTTTTATAAATTATGAAATAAAGGAATTTATGTGCATATAGTGACTGCAGGATTTGAATCTGATTAACAAAATGTTCCTCCTCCAGAATTACTAGATAGGGGACATCACTTCCTATACATCCTACCAATAGCACATTCCGTAATTAATAATAAAAATTACAGTGATACTATGAAATCTTAATAATTTGAGTGACAGAGATTTATGTATTTATTATTGTTAATCCTTACCTGAGGATATTTTCTCTTTTTTTTAAATATATTTTATTGATTTTTTTTTTTTACAGAGAGGAAGGAAGAGGGATAGAGAGTTTGAAACATCGATCAGAGAGAAACATCGATCAGCTGCCTCCTGCACACCTCCCACTGGGGATGTGCCCGCAACCAAAGTACATGCCCTTGACCGGAATCGAACCTGGGACCCATCAGTCCGCAGGCCGACGCTCTATCCACTGAGCCAAACCAGTCAGGGCAGATATTTTCTTTATTGATCTTTAGAGAGAGTGGAAGGGAGGGGGAGAGACAGAGAGAGAAACATTGATGTGAAAAAAGGGCCGGAATTGAACCTGGAGTCCCTTCAGTCCGCGGGTCAATGCTCACCACTGAGAAACTGGCTAGGGCCACAGTGATTTAGAATTTCAGTGATTCTAAATAAGAATCTGACTCAGTTTAGCTACATATGCAGTGTAAATTAGTTTTCTGTAAACTTTAGTGTCTAGTTAGGAGAAACTAGTATAGTCAGTGATTTTCCAGATTCAGTAGAAAAATGAAGATTTTGTTCAATTTAAGGGTTCTAAACTTAAAATCTTAGTAAAATTTTTATATAGATTTTAACATTAACATTTCTTTGGACTCTTAGAATTGTCATTTACATATTCATTTATACTGCAATATTTACTGTATTTGGAAAGTCACTTGCTTGAAAGTATTCAAAAGTTCATTTTAATTGAGTCAAATTGATTTATCAATGATATTTTTGCCCTTTTGATATTTTAACATTTTTCTAGGAATTTAAAAATAACTAGTTTCTTTGATCTCAAGTTTTTCTTCTTGTTTTGTTTTGTTCTGATTTTTTAATAATTTTAGGCTTTTACAATGGAAATTCTTATCCAGAACCAGCCTTCTATAATCCAATTCCATGGAAACCAATTCATGTGCCTCCTCCCAAAGAAGCCAAGGATCTATCTGTAAAAAAGACTAAAAGGCCTGTGATAAGTCAGCCACAAAGATCTTCATCTCTGGTAATTCATAAAGCCAGAAACAATCTGTGCCTTGGAACTCTGTGCAAAATACAAAGATAGTAGATGTGGGAAATGGCATGCTTTTACCTGTAGATATTTAATTTTAAAATCAGAAGTTTTTTTACTGCTCAGTTGGTAGTTCAACATTTGATGTGATTATTGACAAGTTCAAATTTTTGCATTTATATATGGAGTCCTTAGAATTTATTAAGGAAGATATTTTATACATTTTCATGTTTTTAAATGCTTCAAGATTGATCTTGGCATATTGTTTTGAAGGGTAAGTGACTGACTGACAATTGTGTTTGTATTTAGCTTGGATTAAAACCACTGTGATACCTAAATAAATAAATAAATAAATAAATAAATGCACTGTGATACCAATAAAGCCAACAATTTTTCTTGTGTTCTTTCCTACTGTATGTTGTTTGTTTGTGTTTGTGCTTATAAACATAGTACGATTAAGATTAAATCATTCGAACAAGCACTTCTAAAGGGGGTGCTCAAGATAACTCAGAAGAATGTAAGTGTTAGAATCTTACAGTAATCAAAAATAGTCTTGTTTGATGGCTTTTCTCTATGTAAATATTTTTAAATAACTGAAGGCAGTTTTATAATAAACAAATGAGGGTTAGGATTTTGAAAGGAAATTTAAAAATATAATTTTTTCCTCTGGATCTTAATTAGTAATCTTGAGACACTAATAATATGCTATACTTTGTACAAATATATACTATGATTAGTTAGGTTTTTAATTTTAAAATTAGGATTATCAATACATTGTATTTTTGGGGGATTTTTTTTTGCGTGGGGGTGAGAGGGCGGGGCCTCAACATTGTATTTTAATATTCAATGTTAAGTAATATTTTACCGAAGTTGAGATCACAGATCTTATTAATAAATGTTAAGCATAATAGTTCAAAGGATTACTAAAATATCACTGAGCACTTTTATTAAATTTTAAAGATCTGTATCTTTTTTAGGGGATCATCAGGAAATGAACATTTGTTGTGGCAATATAAATCAGTAAGTTCATTTAAAAGTGACTATAATATATTTTATGTTTCTGCTATTTTAGTCATTTGCCAAGTTTGTTATGATTAACCTGCAGTGGTGTTGATCATTGCAAGAAAACAGCAATAGGATCTTTGATGGGTATTCATGTCATCAGAAATCTAGGAAAATTCTAAGCAGAGAACAAGCAGTTTGTTGAACCAAAATAGCAGAGAGATTTAGAGAGGTGACCATTTTTCTCAGAACCTCTTAGCTACAATGAAAATTACAGATGGTCATTCTACTTGACTAAATTCACCTATATAGAAAGAATGAAGAATTTGCCAGGGCAGCAAAAAACTTGTGTGTTAAAAACATAGTGTGCGTGGGCCTGAATTCCTGGGGTTTTAGATACAGTTGTTATATCTAAGAAATCTTCCATTTCACACAGTAGATTAAATCATTTAGGCACCATCCTATCTAATAAAAGGGTAATATGCAAATTAACAGTCACTCCGTCACAAAGATGGCAGCCCCCATAGCCACCAGATGGCAGCGCCCAGTCCCCTCAGCCCCGCCGGAGGCCCCCAGTCCTGCGGGGGCGGCCGCTGAGAGCAGGCAGCATGAGCGGCCTGGCGGAATGTTTGCTTCATCGCCGCACCTGGCTCGGGCTGGCCCCCTGGAGCCGGAGCGGACACAGACAGGGACTGGGGGCCGGCCTGCAGCCTCCGCGGCCGAGTGCAGGCCCGGAGAGGAGACAGCAGGCCGCCTCCCGCAGAAGCGGTGCAGTTCCCTCCCGCCTCCCGCGGAATGAACGTGGATTCCTCCCACCTCCCGCGGAAGCGGTGCAGCTCCCTCCTGGCTCCCATGGGCACCACAGCTCACTTCTGCCTCCCACAGAAGCCGCACGGCTCCCAGCGGCACGCTGCAGTTCCTGCCAGCTCCTGCGGAAGTGGTGGGCAGCCTACTGCATGTGATATCACACGATGGGCTACTAGTCCTATCTAATAAGAGTAATATGCAAATTGACCATCACTCCAACACAAGATGGCCGCCCCCATGTGGACACAAGATGGCTGCCACAAGATGGCCTGCAGGGGAGGGCAGTTGTGAGCGACCAGGCCTGCAGGGGAGGACAGTTGGGGGGGACCCAGGCCAGCAGGGGAGGGCAGTTAGGGACAATCAGGCCAGCAGGGGAGCAGTTAGGTGTCGATCAGGCTGAAGGGGAGTGGTTAGGGGGTGATCAGGCTGGCAAGGAAGAAGCGTAGGGGCAATCAGATAGGCAGGCAGGTGAGCGGTTGGGAGCCAGCAGTCCCAGATTGTGAGAGGGATGTCCCAACTGCCCATTTAGGCCCGATCCCGGTGGTTTCCCAGATTGGAGAGGGTGCAGGCTGGGCTGAGGGACACCCTCCTCCCCCGTGCACGAATTTCGTCCACTGGGCTTCTAGTTTAACTATAAACATAATGCTAATAAGACTTTTCATTTAATCAGTAATTAATGATTTTGATCAATAATAGTTGAACATTTACTCTGACAGATGCTTTGCATATTGATTTAGGAATTTAAATTGTATATTTCTTTAATTGAGCAAGCATTTATAGCCTAGCCAGGAAAACAAAGTAGAATAAATACTGTAATATACTACACTTAAAATTATGTTCAGCCCAGTCAGTGTGGCGCAGTGGTTGAGCATTGACCCATGAACTAGGAGGTTAGGGTTCGATTCCCAATCAGAGCACATGCCTGGATTGTAGGCTTGATCCCCAGTAGGCAGCGTGCAGGAGGCAACTGATTGATGATTCTCATCATTGGTGTCTATCCCCCTCTTCCTTTCCCTTCCTCTCTCTGAAATCAATGAAAACATATTTTTTAATATCAATTTTTTAAAAATATATTTGTATTGATTTCAGAGAAAAAGGGAGAGGGAGAGAGCGATAGAAACATCAGTGATGAGAGAGAATTATTCATTGGCTATCTCCTGCACACTCCCTACTGGGGATAGAGCCTACAACCCGGGCATGTGCCCTTGACCAGAATCGAACCCAGGACCCTTCAGTCCACAGGTTGATGCTCTATCCACTGAGCCAAATCGGCTAGGGAGAAAACATTTTTTTTTTCTCTATTTTGACATTTTATTTTTTATTTATTTATTTATTTTTTATTTTTATATATATATTTTTTTATTGCTTAAATTATTACAAAGAGTATTACATGTTTCTCCTTTTTTTCCCCCGCCCTTGACAATAATAATTTTAAAATAAGATCCTATTTTGTTATTTTATTGCAATGATACTAAATATGGTAAATGCCTAAAACCTCTTATGCCATAAATCATATCATTTTTAGATCTATAAACTAGAATTTCTAATACTCTGATCCTAGCTGTATATTATAAAGGACTCTTGCCTGGCACAATCAAAATTCAACTTATGACTTTGCTTTGCTTTCTATTGCTCTATAAATCAATTTATATTCTAATACAAAGGTAAAGGGAACTGTTTTGCAGAATTCGTCAATGTCTTCTGAATAAATAACTAATTCTTCTTTAATTCTGACTTTATTAATAACATTTTTGTGCCATAATTCTGAATGTGTAAATAACAAACTCTTTGTTGCTTTGCTTGCTAATCTGATGTTTTTGAAAATAAGTTTTCATAAGCACTAAAAATTTATGGTTTATTTAGAATGTCCACATTCTCTGAACACAATTTCTTGTGTTCCTTTGTTCAGTATGTTTTCCCCTCTATTCAGAAAATTAGTACTGTAGAGACAAATGTGCCAAATGACTTCACAAGAAAATTACCTAAAATTGCTTTTGGCAGTTCCATTTGTTTTGAGCATATGATTGTCTAGTTTTGTGGCTGGTTGTTTTTTTGTTTGTTTGTTTGTTGTTTTTTTAAATCCTGGTGTCTATGGTTATTATAACCAGGTAAAGGAACCATTATAAAAATTATTGATTATAATTAGCAATTATTTTAATCTTGTTTTTATAAGGTTTGCCATTGAACAGATTTCCATTCACAGCTGTTGTCTTGATTGGTTCTCAGTGAGTCTGAGTGCAGTGCCCCTAGCCACCCTGTGTGGCCACGAGGCCACCATAGTCCCCATATTGCTCAGTTTTCCTGAAGGAAATGGGATGAACTCTGAATACCCACCATTACAGGCTGTGCTTTTCAATGTGCAGGAAGTTTATGAAGATTTTTTTAAGTCATTAGAAGAAATTATTCAAAAAAGCAGGCAAATATGCTTCATTCATACCCCTGCAACATTTTGGCGGGGGGGGGGGGGGGGGGCTTTTTTGTTTTTAAGTTTTTATTTATGCTGTTTTGCTTTGCTTTTGTTTTACCAAAAGTATAACAAAATGGCCCTGTGATTCTGGATTAATTATTTTTGAGGGAAATTGGAATCAGCTCATCCCCCCACTCAAAGAAAACTTGAAACTTACAAAAGTAGATTTAATTGTATCTCCAACTGGAAATAAACAGACTTGGGGTTAGCAGTAAGCTATTAATCATTCCCAGAGAAACCCTACTTCCACATGGGCTGACTGGTAAAACAAAAGGTGTGGTGGGGGAAGGCTGCAGAATTTGGTACCATCTCTGGACCTTTTCTGCTCACTCAAACCAACAGGCCTTCCAGGATCCCTTAGGCTGGGGAAACCATAAAATCAACCAGGAGTGACTATGATCAATATAAATGCCATTACTCATCAGCATTTTACCTATACAAAGACATAACATTTATTTTTACTGTCGTGGGTTACCACCTCCTCCCACTCTAATATACAGGATTTCCCTCCTGTTTTAAGTGTTTCTTGACCATGGGAATTCCATCTGATGGTGCCACGTACTTGTTTGAGCCCATAATCATCTCACTCCTTGAACCACTCACTCAGATAGTCACTGTTGCAGCCAACTTGAGAGGCTTTGTGAGTGGCTCATTTTCCATCCCCTGTTTGTAACGTTTAGAACACCAGCCATTTGTGAATGAACCTAGACTGTTGGTGGTAGCGGTTATTGTTATTGCTATTGTTGTTATTGGTGCTTTCGTTACATTTGAGCTGGTAAAAGTTACGCAGGGATTTTCTAGACTATTTTGAGGCTGACCACACTCATGGACATGTGAAAAGTGGCTGGGGACAAAGCAGGGGTCAGACTACAATGGCTTTGTATGCTGCAGATTTTGGATGTGGTCCTGTGGGTGTGTGAGGTCCTGCTTTGCTACTCCAATGGTACATTTTTATAAAAGGTTTTGACTACCAAGCTCATCTGTTATTAAAACCTCATTTTTCTTCAAACCAATCAACATGCCTGATTACCAGGACGTTAGTGTTACCTAAATCAATTTTTCTTAAAGTCAATATACTTGATATTTTAGGCATTGCACACTACGTTACAATATTTGAAATTTCTGCTGTGATTTTTAAGATAGCTCTTTGCCAAACCGGTTTGGCTCAGTGGATAGAGCATCTGCCTGCAGACTGAAAGGTCCCAGGTTCGATTCCGGTCAAGGGCACGTACTTTGGTTGCGGGCACATCCCCAGTAGGAGGTGTGCAGGAAGGGGCTGGTCGATGTTTCTCTCTCATCGATGTTTCAAATTCTCTATCCCTCTCCCTTCCTCTCTGTAAAAAATCAATAAAATATATTTTAAAAAAAAAGATAATGTTTAAAAAAAAAGATAGCTCTTTGACTTCTACTACTACTTTGATTGGAACTGCTCTGAAATATCTTGGTAACCTATAGTGTCAGCAAATCCATGACCCAATAGAAAGGACACACGTATTGTAGAGCCAAGTCTGAGTCCTGGCTCTGTGTCTGCTTATCTGGAAGGTGCCTCAATTGTTTTCAGTACCTTATCTAATTTAGAAACTTACCATGGGGAAAGTACCTTAAAGGCAAATTTATTTCCTTTTTTTATATAATGATAATCCTGATATGAAGTACCAATATTTTTCTTTAGTGATAATTGATTTACATAATAACTGACTTTGGTTAAGATACCAGTCTTGACTGATGATATACCAAAAATAAGTTAACCTGTCAGTGCTAGGGTAGATTTTCATTTACCCCTATGCTAAAAGTAAAAGTGAGTACTATCATTTTCATTTTCTTCATATTGATTCAGTAAATATTGAATACCTGCTGTGTGCTAGCTAGTATTCTAGCTGGTGTGAATGAGAGAGGGTCCCTGCTGACCTCATGGGACCTATGACAGTGATAGGACACAGATATTACACATGTAAACCAATCATATATTTTTGGCTGTATGTGCTATAAAGAAAATACAACCGGGCATTGGTATAAACCAGCGATTTTCAACCAGTGTGCCCTGGCAGGCACATTGGTGAGCTGCGAGAATTTTTAAAACATGCAATACCTGACTCTTCAGTCAGGAGCACTGACCGCTTTCCCCCTAGATTGTCAAATAAAAGAATGACAACAGCCAACTCAGCAATAACTGTCTGGTGTGAATGAATCAAAATTTTATCTTTTTTTTTTTTGTCAGGTTGGCAAATTTTTTTGGTGTGCCACAGAATTTTAGTAATTAGTCCATGTGTGCTACGAGATGAAAAGGGTTGAAAATCACTGGGGTAAACAATGACTGGGTGGAGGAGAAGGGTCTGCTATAGATGATGGGCTTTCCTGAGGTGGTAACATTTTGAGCAAGCCATGCTAAAATAAAATTTGGGGAAAGAGAGAACAGCTGGTAAATGAATCTGGTGTGTTTGAAAAAGGCCAGCTTGCCTGGAGTGGAGAGAGTGATTGGGGAACAGTAGGAGTTAGGGTTGGAAAGTCGGCAGGCCTGGTCATATATAATCCTGAGTTCAGTAGTTCAGATTTTATTCTAATTGTATTGGGAAGCTTCTGGAAGGTGTTAAGCGGGGAATTGATATGATCTGAGATGCTCCGGCTGCTGTGAGGAAGTCGGCCTGTTGGAGACAGAGACGCAGAGCAGGGGAGACTCACAGGGAGTATCTTGCAGTCTCCAGGAAAGGGACCCTTTAGAGTCCGACGGCAGCGGTGACCTGGTAAAACATGGAGGTGGATTTGGGATATCTTTTGCAGGTAGAGCAAACAGGACTGGGGTGGGGGAAGGTGGAAAACTCAGATAAGAGTTCTAGTTGTTAGGCCTGATCAGCTGGGTGAATGATGATAACCAGAACAGAAATTGGAAGATGTGATAGGAGCAGGTGTATGGGGTGGGATGGGGAAGGGGTGTCCTTAAGAATTCTGCCCTATAGCATGGATGGACCTGGAGAATATGATGCTGAGTGAAATAAGCCAGCCAGAGAAAGACAGATATCACATGATCCCACTTATATGTGGAATCTAATGAACATAATAAACTGACCAAATGGGCCCAGAAGCATGGAGCAAACAGAGGGGAGTAGGGAGATAAGAGAATAAGCAAAAAACTTTTATACATATATGCATAGCCCATGGACATAGACAATAGTGTGGTGAAGGCCTGTGGGGGGTGGGGGAGAGTATGGTGGAGGGGGCAAAGGGGGAGAAGGTGGGGGGACATCTGTAATACTGTCAACAATAATATTAATATATATGTTTCTTTCTGTCTCTCCCCCTCCCTTCCACTTCCTTTAAAATCAATGGAAAAATATCCTCGGGTGAGGATTAACAAAAAAAAGAAAGAAAGAAAGCTGAATGGAGCTATGTGGGCACAGGTAGTGCTTGCTGATTGTAGAGGGAACCTCCACATACCAGGAAGTCTTCCCTTAGGCTAGTCAGTTTCTTAGAGAAGGTCTAATCATCCTTGGGAATATAAGCGAGCTGCCAGTTTTCCTGTGGAGAGCCTGGAAGGTGGTTCTGTGTGGCACAGCCCATTATGTAAACTGCCACTTGCCCTGTTTCAGTCCCCCTGGTGCGTAAGCTCCGTTCTCCTTCATGCTGGGTCTCCATATGCCCTTCCAGGGTTCTGTAGGCTGAGGCTGAATCAGTTATTTTTCTTTTTTCAGTATCTAATTCAGCATTCAGAAACTGTTAAGTGGTGAAAGAGAAAAAGGGTACATGAAACAGCCAATTGAAAAATAAGAAAAAGCTTGGCTGGTGTAGCTCAGTGGTTGAGCGTTGACCTCTGAACCAGGAGGTCACAGTTCTATTCCTGGTCAGGGCTCATGCCCAGGTTGTGGGCTCGATCCCCAGTAGGGGGCGTGCAGGAGGCAGCCGATTGATGATTCTCATCATTGATGTTTCTATCTCTCTCTCCCTTCCTCTCTAAAATTGATAAAAACATATTTTTAAAAAAATTGCAACTTACATTTTTAGACATGAGAAGAAATTACTACATACATTCTGTCCTATTCCCCGGTGGTACTCTCCTAACTCAGCTAATTCACCTCCACCCGCATTACACCTTCCACAAATGTGTGGAAATCTTTAGTTAGCTGTTGGGTTCTCTTCTGTTCTATTTGCCCTGTGGATTTGTACCTTCTTTCTTCCCTCCCCCCTCCGGCCCCTTAAATTCCTTACCATGATTCAGCAGAGACTGGGGAGGGAAAGAGATCATATGTGGGATTAATCTGTTGTGTTTATTGGAAAGTCTAGATTTAGTTGTGAATGTATTGATATAAGGGTGCTCATGGAGGTACAGGTTTGTTGCCCAGGTGAGATCTCCGGCCCCTTAAATTCCTTACCAAGATTCAGCAGAGACTGGGGAGGGAAAGAGATCATGTGTGGGATTAATCTGTTGTGTTTAAGGAAAGTCTAGATTTAGTTGTGAATGTATTGATATAAAGGTGCTCATGGAGGTACAGGTTTGTTGCCCAGGTGAGACATTTAAGTTAGGGATAGATATTTAAATTAGGTTGGGTAGAGATATTTAGATATTCAGTTTAACATAATTTTGAAGCTATGGAGATGGATAACATGTCCCTAGGAGAGTTTGGGGCATGCCATCCTTTCATTCAACGTATATTTATGGAGTGCCTACTGCGTCCTGGCAGGGAGAAGGTGGACTAGGCTGGAGTGTAGGGAAAGAACACAACGGGAAGGAGGAACAAAGGAAGCCATTGGAAGAGCAAAGAGGAAGGTGGGGGAAGGCTAATAGGAGAGTGCTCCCCCTGTGGGAGGGATGTTTTAAGGAAGGGAGAGTGGGCTGTTTCCTACACTGTCAAACACTGCATAAGGGTTCAGATGGAATGAGTGAAGCCTTCTCTTTGATTATTCCACTGGTATTTGTGGAATTTCTAGCACCATGCTAGATTCTAGGGGTATAGTGGTCAATGAACTGACCTAGTCTTGAACCTGATAGAGTTTATATTCTAGTGGAGATAAGTTAAACCAGTACTTACCTTTTTTTGTTGTTAATTCTCATCTGAGGATATTTTTCCATTGTTTTATTTTATTTTATTGTTTATTTTTTTAGAGAGAGTGGAAGGGAGGTGGAGAGACAGAGAGAGAGAGAGAGAGAGAGAGAAACATTGATGTAAAAGAGACACATCAATTGGTTGCCTCCTGCATGCACCTGGACCACTGCCACGGATCCAGTCTGCAACTGAGGTACGTACCCTTGACCGGAATTGAACCCGGGACCCTTCAGTCTGAGGGCCTACGCTCTAGCCACTGAGCTAAACTGGCTAGGGCAGGACTTACCTTAAATCACAAGCTCTCAGGGCATATCAGGAAGAAACTAAGCTCTGTGGGTGAGGAAAAGCTTCCAGGAGGGAGTGATTAAGCTGAGACTAGCTTGGAGCCACCCAAATAAACAACACTTAGCATTTGATCATTTCGAAGGCTGGAGGGTAATGAATGGTCTTAGAACAATGGTTCCACCTCTAACCCCTCTTTCAAGGACCAAGGGCAGGTGATATGACAGCCCTCGAGTATCAAAGGCATCTGCAGACAGCTTGTGCACATGGCACAGTACGACGAAGTTACATGGGAAATTTCTAAAACCTTAGTCATTCCTGAAGAAAACCTTTAGAATTCCATGGAAAGTAAATCTTGAAGTCTGATGCTAAACAGAGACCCTCTGAGGCTCCGGGCCTGAAGTAATACAGGTGGGGCTACTTATCTAATAAATAAATTGCTAGTGATCTCATTGGCAACTCAAAGGGTGGACTTTCACAGACTTGCTTGGTCTGATATCCATGGCCCAGTTGAACAAGTATAGAGTATGTTCACTAAGAAACTACCCTTTATGACTTAAAACTAAAAACCAATCTTTATTCAAAAAAGAAAACAACAAATAATATTCATGTTTACCATGCCCATTAGTATTCTAAATTTAATTCACGTGTTGGCTTGAGAAAAAAAACACAAAGTTCTTTTACAGTGAATATTTACCTACTCCTGTTGATAATGCAATCTGCCTGAGAGAAAACATTTTTCAGAAAGGGCAGGGTATCTTGAATTACCTCTTAAAATTGGAAGTGGGTCGGACACTCGAGAAGGGAAAATACCCGATTATCTGTCAGTCGGGAGAAAGCTGTACCTTACGTGCAGGAGAAAAACGTGGGGAAGGAACACCACCCTTTCCTTTTCCAGAAACCACAGAGTCTCTCTCTTCCTCTCCTGTTCCTGTGCTCTCAGCTGAGAGGACCCGCACAGCACTTGGGCAAAAGGAGGTACTTCTGCCTTCCCTTCAGCCTCAGGATCCTGGGAACCACCTGAGGGACAGAGAGAGATGAAGGCTCTCTGTTTCTCTTTGGTTTTGTGGGAGCAGAATGTTTTTCTTAGTTTGAATAAATTTACTAAAACAACCATTGAGTGATCTCACCTACCTGTCTACAGCTCCCGCGCCCTCCGCCAAGGGATTCCTCTCTTGGTGTAGGCTGAGATGCAAAGTGCCCCATAGGTAAGTCTAAATTGTAAATTTTAAAAGGTATCTATCTCTCAGTAAAATAGAGGAAATTCTCACTAATTTCGTTAGCCGTCCAATGAAGACATTAAACTAGATGACCTCAAAGGCCCACTTTCTGCTCTAAGTGTGTATTGTTCTGAGCAGTTCACATTTGCATTTTTAGAATGTAGACTTAGGTCACTGCTTATCCCTTGTAAGGACGGTGAGGGCAACACCATTTCCCTCTAAGCCTGTGGCATAAAAACAACTGACTTCAGGAAGCCTTCCCAGGGCTCTGCCCAGCATCTCCCAGAGGCAGCCTGGCTCGGGGAGCAGCAGAGACTCACCTGCGTTTGAACATGTGCTCTGCGCCCTGTGCTGTGCGAACTAGACTAGTCTCCACCTCTCTAAGCCTTGGAGACAAAGTGCAACCTAGTGCCCTGGATTGGGTCCTGGAATAGAAATCTGAACAAAATCGATAGCTTAATTAACATTCTTGTACCAGTGATAATTTCTTATTTTTGATCAATGTATCACAGTTATATACATGTTTATAAATGGTCATATAAATGTACCATGGTTATAGTTAAGGGAAATTTAGGTGAAGGGTATATGGAAACTCTGAATAATGTTTCCAACCCTTTCATAAGTCAAAATTATTTTAAAATAAAAAGTTATGCTGTCCCTGAAATTTATGCTTTCGAATTTAGAGGCTTTGTTTTGTTTGTTTAGTCTTATAAATATTGGATATTTTGAGCTTGGCTGGTGTGGCTCAGTGGTTGAGTGTTGACCTATGAACCAGGAGGCCATGGTTCGATTCCCGGTCACGGCCCATGCCCAGCTTGCAGGCTCATTCTCCAGTGTGGAGCGTGCAGGAGGCAGGTCGATCAATGATTCTCTGTCATCATTGTTGTTGCTATCTCTCTCTCCCTCTCTGAAATCAATAAAAAAATATTTAAAAATAAATAAATATTGGATATTTTATTATTCTATTTTAACATACCTTGCCATTTGGTAGGAGAGCATTTAAACATAATTATAAGTGCTTGGAATTTATTTAAAGTAAGGTCTTTACTCCACTTTATTTATAGGTCTTAACCCAAACTGAAGTTTGACTGAATAATGATCAAAGCTAAGGCAACTTAGGTCATGAATATGCATGGACGGCTGCCTTTCATCCAGCATAATGCTTTTACTGAGCAGAGAAGAATCCACGTTTGTTGTATTCCCAACAGAATATCATAGAGAAAAAGGTATAATTTCAAATTAAGTCATGAAAGAGAACTCTGATATCATGGGGTGGAATGGCCATTGCAGACAAAAAAAAAAAAAAAAGCCTATTTTTTATGTCATAGTGTTGTCTATTAAAATATATATCTATATGTAACTATATTTAAAGTATAGTTAGTATATGTTTGTAAATATATTCAGGTAAAATGAAATTTTTACTTAAAATATCTCTAAGAATTTGAAATCATGAAACGATACACTGAGCTTATAGACTATTAAAATATTCTTATTTAAATTAGCATGGGCTTTGCCAGAATTTACATATTGGTGGTCCCTGGCCTGTCTTTACCCCGGGGTAAGTTTTTCTTTGGCCAGCACAATTTTGAATTTTTTGAATTAGTTCCCAATATTTAAAATAGCGAGTTTTTATATAAAAACCCGAGTTTTCATTCTCTCTCAAATAGTAAGTTCTGATATGGCAGCACCTGGCAAGGATGGGGTGGTAGATGCCAATTACAAGGTGTGTCCTTTCCAGCTTGCCACAGTTCCTTTGTTGTTGTCTCTAGGTTTTTAAAATTGAGGTGAAATTCACATGGTACAAAATTACCATTGCAAAGTGAACAGTTTAGTGGCATAGGATACATTCCCAAGGTTTTGCAACCACCACCACCTCTGTCTAGCTCCAAAACTTTTCACCAGTCCAAGAGAAAACTCTGTTGCAATTAAGCAGTTACTCCCCATTCTCTGTTCCCCCAGCTCCTGGCAACCATCAATTTTTCTGTCTCTTTCATTTTATTTATTTTTAAAAATGTATATATTTTTATTGATTTCAGAGAGGAAGGGAGCGGAAGAGAGAGAGAGAGAGAAACATTAATGATGGAAGAGAATCATTGATGGGCTGCCACCTGCACATCCCACACTGGGGATTGAGCCCGCAACCTGGGCATGTGCCCTGACCGGGAATTGAACCATGACCTCCTAATCCATAAGTCAATGCTCAACCACTGAGCCACACCAGCTGGGCTGTCTCTTTGATTTTACCTATTCTGGATGTTTTATATAAATGGGATCATACAAAATATGGCCTTTTATGTCTGGCTTCTTTCACTTAGCATAATGTTTTCAAGATTGATTAATGTCGTAGCATTTGTCAGTACTTCTTTCCTTTTTATGGCTGAATAATATTCCATTTTATGGATATGCCACATTTTATGTATGTAGCCATAAATTATGTGGACAGGTTGTTTCTCTCATTTGATTGTGCTGCTATGAGCATTCATGTACAAGGTTTTGTTTGCATGAATACCATCTTTTTTATATTTTCTGTGGACATTGTGGTTGTTTCAGCCACAGTTCTTATACTGCCTCCCACCCTGGCCTGCGTTACTCACTTGCTTTCTCATCCTGCCCTCATTAGCTTTTGCGTTTTCATTTTCTAGTCTGCGTAATGGGGTTGGGCATATCCATTTCCCTTCCACTTCTGTGCTTTCTTCCAGCACAGAACTTGAACTAATTAATGAAAATTTTTCTTCATTTTTCTAAAAATGTACCTCTGTGCTAAATTTCCTTGGTCTTTTTTCCTTCAATTTTGGTCATTCTCCAATAACTATTGATTGTGGCTGAGGGTTGTTTTTATTTTCTTCTACTTTTGGCATTAAAATACTGAACAGTTTGAGAAGATCTAAAAGTGGTGCTTTGCCCCTTTTATAGTAAGCAGGGACTTTAAATATGCATGTGGGTTTAATTATAGTTGGCATCTCTGAACTCGGAGGCAAAATATGCATAGCAGAGGTGTCATGTGTTTCTGGCAGTCCCAGAATATGATCGCTCAGAGACGTAGTCACTCTGGCTTTCTTTAACCTGCCTCAGGGTCTGTCTTACCTCCCTGCTCCTGCCCCTGCACTCCTGGGAAGGCTCCCCGCTCCCATCCCCACTTCAATCCCTGTCAGTGCCCCCTCTGATTTCTCCCCTTATTCCATTTAATCGTTCACTCTAAGTAATTTGACTTAACTTCTTTATGGTTCTATATTGCTACCCTAACTAGATTATGAAGCCCCACTGAACAAAATGTAGTTGTTTTTTTTTTTATATGCTTCAGTGCAGAGCATATGTAATAAGTGTGCAATCAGTATTTAAACTAGTGGCTCACCAAACAAAAAAAACCAAAAAAACCAAAAACCAACCCTTTAAGTAGACTTAACGTCTCAGGATTATTCAGTTGAGCAAGTTTGAAAGTGTTCAAATGCATTTTTTAGTAATACTTTATTAAGTTACTAGAGGCCCGGTGCACAAAAATTTGTGCACTCGGGGGGGGGGGGTCCCCCGCCCGGGCCCTGGCCCCTTTATGGAAGAGAATCATTGATGGGCTGCCACCTGCACATCCCACACTGGGGATTGAGCCCGCAACCTGGGCATGTGCCCTGACCGGGAATTGAACCATGACCTCCTAATCCATAAGTCAATGCTCAACCACTGAGCCACACCAGCTGGGCTGTCTCTTTGATTTTACCTATTCTGGATGTTTTATATAAATGGGATCATACAAAATATGGCCTTTTATGTCTGGCTTCTTTCACTTAGCATAATGTTTTCAAGATTGATTAATGTCATAGCATTTGTCAGTACTTCTTTCCTTTTTATGGCTGAATAATATTCCATTTTATGGATATGCCACATTTTATGTATGTAGCCATAAATTATGTGGACAGGTTGTTTCTCTCATTTGATTGTGCTGCTATGAGCATTCATGTACAAGGTTTTGTTTGCATGAATACCATCTTTTTTATATTTTCTGTGGACATTGTGGTTGTTTCAGCCACAGTTCTTATACTGCCTCCCACCCTGGCCTGCGTTACTCACTTGCTTTCTCATCCTGCCCTCATTAGCTTTTGCGTTTTCATTTTCTGGTCTGCGTAATGGGGTTGGGCATATCCATTTCCCTTCCACTTCTGCGCTTTCTTCCAGCACAGAACTTGAACTAATTAATGAAAATTTTTCTTCATTTTTCTAAAAATGTACCTCTGTGCTAAATTTCCTTGGTCTTTTTTCCTTCAATTTTGGTCATTCTCCAATAACTATTGATTGCGGCTGAGGGTTGTTTTTATTTTCTTCTACTTTTGGCATTAAAATACTGAACAGTTTGAGAAGATCTAAAAGTGGGGCTTTGCCCCTTTTATAGTAAGCAGGGACTTTAAATATGCATGTGGGTTTAATTATAGTTGGCATCTCTGAACTTGGAGGCAAAATATGCATAGCAGAGGTGTCATGTGTTTCTGGCAGTCCCAGAATATGATCGCTCAGAGGCGTAGTCACTCTGGCTTTCTTTAACCTGCCTCAGGGTCTGTCTTACCTCCCTGCTCCTGCCCCTGCACTCCTGGGAAGGCTCCCCGCTCCCATCCCCACTTCAATCCCTGTCAGTGCCCCCTCTGATTTCCCCTTATTTGCCATTTAATCATTCACTCTAAATAATTTGATTTAACTTCTTTATGGTTCTATATTGCTGCCCTAACTAGATTATGAAGCCCCGCTGAACAAAATGTAGTTGTTTATTTTTTATATGCTTCAGTGCAGAGCATATGTAATAAGCGTGCAATCAATATTTAAACTAGTGGCTCACCAAACCAAAAAAAAAACCAAACAAACAAAAAAAAAACCAACCCTTTAAGTAGACTTAACTTCTCAGGATTATTCAGTTGAGCAGGTTTGAAAGTGTTCAAATTCATTTATTAGTAATACTTTATTAAGTTATGGCAACTAAATTTTTTTCAATCAAATCAAAGTATTAGTATAAGTTGGTGATTTCTAAAAATATGTGTTGCAAACCACCTGCATCAGAACTGGCTGAAAATGGAGATCCTTGAACCTCACCCCTGAATCTATACCCTAACACAGTCCGGTGGTGGAGAGTACAAGGCTCTCGTGGAGTCTTCATACCCTAAATTTTGAGAACCACTGGGATTGAGAAGTCAATACCTTCATTTGGAGTAACTCAGGGAGATTGGAAGTTCAACTTAGGTTGGTATATGTGGACAATAAACAATGAAATTGTGTATATACAGAATGATAATTTCAGTGTGATATTTGGGAAGTTCATTATTTTTGACATGAGACTACAAATGAATGTTACTGATGCTGTATAGTTTTAAGGGCATGGAATTAAAATCCTAGGAATTTCACAAACCCCAACCTGAGAATGATTGAGGTGAAACAATATAAAATCATGCCCGGCCAGTGTTGTTCAGTGGTTGAGCATTGCCCTATGAAACAGGAAGTCACCATTTGATTCCTAGTCAGGGCACATGCCTGAGTGGCAGGTTCCGTCACCAGTAGGGGGCGTGCAGGAGGCAGCTGGTCGATGATTCTCTTTCATTGATGTTTCTATCTCTCTCCCTCTCTCTTTCTCTCTCTGAAATCAATAAAAAAATAAATTAAAAAAAACAATAAAATCATTGCAAAATAGCACTGTATATCAAATTACTCCTAGGGCATAATTAGATAACCTAACACAGTCCGGTGGTGGAGAGTACAAGGCTCTCGTGGAGTCTTCATACCCTAAATTTTGAGAACCACTGGGATTGAGAAGTCAATACCTTCATTTGGAGTAACTCAGGGAGATTGGAAGTTCAACTTAGGTTGGTATATGTGGACAATAAACAATGAAATTGTGTATATACAGAATGATAATTTCAGTGTGATATTTGGGAAGTTCATTATTTTTGACATGAGACTACAAATGAATGTTACTGATGCTGTATAGTTTTAAGGGCATGGAATTAAAATCCTAGGAATTTCACAAACCCCAACCTGAGAATGATTGAGGTGAAACAATATAAAATCATGCCCGGCCAGTGTTGTTCAGTGGTTGAGCATTGCCCTATGAAACAGGAAGTCACCATTTGATTCCTAGTCAGGGCACATGCCTGAGTGGCAGGTTCCGTCACCAGTAGGGGGCGTGCAGGAGGCAGCTGGTCGATGATTCTCTTTCATTGATGTTTCTATCTCTCTCCCTCTCTCTTTCTGTCTCTGAAATCAATAAAAAAATAAATAAAAAAAAAACAATAAAATCATTGCAAAATAGTACTGTATATCAAATTACTCCTAGGGCATAATTAGATAATGAAATGCTACTCTGTCTTTCAGAATCTGGAAATGCAGTTGAAAAACAATTACTGAATGACACCCTCCAAGTTATAGTGTTTACTGATATTTTTTAAAACCTGGTGTCATTTATTGCTATTGTGAGGAAATTCTGGAACATGTTGAACAGAGGCTTTTCAAGGTATTACACTCAGATAATGCAGATGTTATCTGTGTCCCAGGAGTTAAATAAACAAGCCATTAATAAGTAATCCAGCAGTATAATGAACGATCGCCAAACAAAAGTGACACAGGACATTGCTTACTGGTAGAAAAGTAATTGAAATGAATCAAGTCTGTTAAATTTATATACTAGAAGGGAATAATTACAAGCAATCGAGCAAGGGCTTTCTGTTAGAAAAATCAAGAGTTTTCTAGCTGTGTTTTTTACCTGCATTATCACATTTTCCTCCCTCTTGACCTTTTGACATTTTGCACTTAAACATACTACTTTATGTAGGCCCTGATTCAGTGTGGAGCAAAGATTTATTCACTTATTCTGCAAAGATGCTTGCTATATATTTTCTTGTGGGGTTACACTTAATTCTTCTGTATAGATTGATAATTCACCATAAGGTTAGGCAGAAGCCAATAAAATGGAGCTGCATTTATATAGAACTCAGTAGGTGCTGAGGACTAGGCTGAGCGCTTTGTCACACCCTCGCATCTAACCCTCACTAGAGTCAGCTCGTGTGAAGAGGAAAATGGGGGTATAGAGGCAGTGCCCTATTTAAGATCATCCAATAAGTGTTTTTTAAATAATATTTTTAAATTGATTTCAGAGAGGGGAAGGGGGAGAGAGAGGGGAATGTTAATGATGAGAGAGAATCATTGATTGGCTGCCTCCTCCACACCCCCTATTGGGTTAAGCCCAAAACCTGGGCATGTGCCCTGACTGGGAATCGACCCGTGACCTCCTGGTTCATGGGTCGACGATCAACCACTGAACCACACCAGCCAGACCCAGTATGTTTTTTTCTTACTTCATATATCGTGTAGCCCAATTGGCACTAGAAAGACAGGCTTTTCCACTCCCAAATCTAATTTTCTCTCTCACTTAATGGAAGATAATAAGCCACAAACATTGCAGGCTAAAAAAGGGAAATGTCTACTTAGGCTGGTAGTCTGGCAAATGAAGTCTTAACTCGGTAGAACTGAAAGCAGAGCTGGGACAAGTTCAAGGTCGAGACTCTGGGCTGTTTTTTCTGGTTTTTGAGTCAAACGGCTTGAGCTCATTATTTTGTTTCCATTTCCACTCCTAAGGACTGGATAGACCCAGGATCAAATGTAAATAAAAACACATTTCAAAATCAAATAAATGATTTTTGGATTATCTGGGTCATTGGTCCTCTCCACTAATGTGTATAATCAAGAGCTGATGATACCACATGTGATAAGCAATCCTTTGATGAAAGATTTGATGCTTAATTCCTTGTAGGAGTTTAGATTTTGTTTTTACAAGTTTTAGTTTTGACATGCCTGTTTTTGAAGAATGCCCTGTTCAGTCCTCTGAATTATAGAATGTCATTTGAAATACTTAGCTATTTAAGAAAAGGAAGACAAAGTCATGTTTCAGGAAAAAAAGAAAAGAAATCCAACTGGGAGTAACAACTTATGCCAGGCCAGACAACATAAGTATTGACAATGGCTGTTGAAATAACAAGTTAGCAATCACAAACTCGACTCCCACCAAAACACAGCCGTCACTCTCTCCCTGGCCCCCACTCTACTCTCTTACATACAGCTTTTAGAATGCACTTGTCAGGCCCGTTGTTAAATTCCCATTTGTATGCTGACCATGAGGACTGTTTTGGCTTCCAAGTTGGTCAAGTTGAACTGCTTTGAAGCTAGTAATCTGCTGAATTAGCGGACCTCTTTTATGGTATTCCAGAACAAACAGACCCCCTTTTAAAAATCCCCACTGTTGTTATTTCAGGTGGTTTGGGACTGTTATTCTTACATAAAGATGTTAGGGTTCTTCCAAGAGAGGTTCAAAGAGAAATTTAGAAATAAAATGTTAAACAGATTAAACAGATCTTTAGTGTGATGATCATGTCACTGGGTAGAAGACATTGGTCGTCACTTTATTGTGAGGCCAGTCACATTTTTTTTTTTCTTAACTTGCCTAGAAAGTCTCAAGGTAGCCTTTAGTTTCATTACTAGGAGAAACATCAGAGTCACATTTATGGGTGCTTGCTCTGTCAGCCCTGGGAAGTAGGCACTGTCATTATCCCCATTTTATAGGTGAGGAAATTGAGACCAACATGGGTGAAGAGCACTCTTGCCTAAGGTAAGAATGAAGCATTATTTGATGGAGGATCCAGTGTAGCATCAGGTGGAGCCTGGGCTTCAGAGACATGTGCAGATGGGTTCACATTCAAGCTGTGATGCTTAGTTGCTGAGTAATTTTGAGCACATTTCTTAGCCTCTGAATCTCAAGGTCCTCATTTGTAAAATGGGATTATGATTTCCACTCAAAGGGTGATTTTGAGTATTATTTTAAATAATAGTAAATAGCCCTAGCCAGTTTTGTTCAGTTGATAGAGTGTCAGTCAATGAACTGAAGAGATCCAGGTTCAATTCTGGCCAAGGGTACATACCTCATTTGCAGGCTCGATCCTGGCCTCAAGTGTAGGAGGCAAACCAATTGATGTGTCTCTCTCACATCAATGTTTCTCTCTCTCTCTGTCTCTCCCCCCGTCCCTTTCACTCTCTCTAAAAATCAATGGGAAAATATCCTCGGGTGAGTATTAACAAAAAATTTTTTTTAATAATAGTAAATAATAATAATTGACATTTATGGAGTGCTTACTGTGTACTAGACATTATTCTCAGCACTATATTCATTTAATTTTTACAACAATTCCATTATGTAGGTGCTTTCATTATCTCCATTTTTTATTCTCAAGATAACATTAGTGTAGAGAAGCTAACTTTCTAGTTAAGAGTAGAACTGGGTTTCAAAGTATCTAGCATAACTCCTGACAAATAATAGGCATTGATAATAATTATATTATTGGTATCTAGGGAAAGGGAAATGTTTGAAATATGTCAGAATAATAGTAATTCTTCCCTTTGTCGTGATGACTTTACTAATAAATATTGGAGGACAAGAGTATAAAAGAATACCAGGTTCATGGGGCCCATTTAGGGTGATGTAAGCCTTTGCATTGGAGTGAAATAAAAAAGGAATAATTTAACTTTTAGCAAATTTGATTTCAACCTTGATGCACGATATTCATTAAAAAAAGTTGCTGCTACTTTTGGGGGCCAGTCAAATGGGTGTACCTAGGCAAAGTATGAAGAGTCATAGACAATTATATCTAGACATATATCCACAGGTTTGTGTGTAACCAGATTTTGTTGTCACTGAAATGAACTTAGTGAGAATCCTAAAATTATATTTGGGGCTGTTTTTCTTTTGCACATTTATTATTTATCTTTTTTTTCTTTTTTTTTTTTTTACTATGAATGGTTGCCATGTGAGTTTACTTTTAAAATATAGTCAGGCACGACTGGCATGGCTCAGTGGTTGAGTGTGTTGACCTATGAACCCAGAGGTCATGGTTCGATTCCCAGTCAGGCACATGCCCAGGTTGCGGCCTCGATCCCCAGTCTGGGGTGTGCAGGAGGCAGCCAATCAATGGTTCACTCTCATCATTGATGTTTCTATCTCTCTCATCATCTCCCTTCCTCTCTGAAAGTATATATATATATATACACACATACATACACACACACTCTAGAGGCCTGGTGCATGAAATTTGTGCACGGGTAGGGTCCCTAGGCCTGGCCGGCAATCAGGGCCAATCTGTGGGGTGACCAGCAGGGTGATTGGGATATATATATATATATATAGAGAGAGAGAGAGAGAGAGAGAGAGAGAGAGAGAGTCAGTCCATTAAGCCCCATAATCTCTTGTCCTCTCTTGTATCCCCAACCCTATTCATGGCCTTAACACACACTCACACATGCACACCCCAGAGTTAGACAAAGTATAGCTTTTAAAACTCCATCATTAAGCATAAAAAGACCAAGGAATGTGTGGAACCAGTATGCTGGAGACAAAAGGGTTTATCACATTGTAAAAAAGAATCTTTGGCATTAATGGGGAAACCAGAACCAATTGTCAAGCATAATTACCACACAAACATGTGCGGTACGTGTGAAGCTATGATCATTCCTTTAATCTCTTATACCAGAGAAAACCGAGACAATGTGTCTGTTGTTTAAACTCCCAAGCATACTCCTCCTAGGCCCTGCTAAAACATTGCTTTGTTCATACATACATCTATAGAAAATGCAAGCAAATGCCCAAGCTCAACTTCTTGCAAATATGGATTGATCTCTTAAAGGAGATTCAGAGTTTTGGCTCCTCATGCAGGTTAAAAAAAAGGCTGGTCACACAGCTTCAAAGTTCATTTCCTTGAGTTCTTGATATCTCAAGATTATATCCAGGAGGTGTCGACAAGTTCTTCACTTGGGGTTCTTAGAGCACTAGGGGGTCAGTAGATACCCTTCAGGGTGATCCATGGGTGTTCTGATGTTGCAGGGGAAAATGTGTAGGTATGGGCCCGTCATTCTCATCCAATTCTCCAAGGGAGCCCCAAAGTCAAGGAGCACTCTGTAAATCCCTTGAACATGCTTCATGAGTGCTTTCCATGAGAACATTCATGGGTTGCTCTATGTCAGTGATGGCGAACCCTTTGAGCTCGGCGTGTCAGCATTTTGAAAAACCCTAACTTAACTCTGGTGCCATGTCACATATAGAAATTTTTTGATATTTGCAACCATAGTAAAACAAAGACTTATATTTTTGATATTTATTTTATATATTTGAATGTCATTTAACAAAGAAAAATCAACCAAAAAAATGAGTTCGCATGTCACCTCTGACAGGCGTGTCATAGGTTCGCCATCACTGCTCTACGTAATTGTCACAGAACATGAGGCAGGACAACACAGGGGACCTGGCCTCCATTCCCGTTCCCGTACCGCCAGCCACGTGCAAGTGTCAGCCTCGTCTAACCTCAGCTTACTTCTCTGTTGAATGGGGTAAAGGATACTTTTCCTTCCTACTGTTTTCGTGTTAAATGAGCAGATGTATGTGAAAATGCTGTAGAAACTCAAGGTGCTATCTAGAAGCAAGAGGCTTTGGAAAATGTTACTGTGGGTACCTGTCACCGGTGATACGTTCTTGGTCACTAGAGGGAGCTTTAGGATTCAGGGGAAAGATAAGCCGGTGATGTCCCTCCTTTAAAGCTGGAGGCCTCTATGAGGAATTCTTCAAAAAATGTTTGCTTTTTATAAATATCCACTTAGAGTATTCTTTCTTTAAAAAAAAAATCACATGAAGGTCTTTAAAAGCAAGTATGAACACAGTTCCTTGTGGCACAGGTTTTTCCACCCGTTAACCAATAGGATCCATCCTTCTGACGTTCTTGGTGGTAAACTTAGTTTGTGGGAAATCCTAGTATTTAGAATCCATTTAAAAGAGAGAGAGAGAAAAAGACAACAACTTTCCAGAAGGCCTTAGAAAGAAAGTACTTTTCCATTAGCAAAAGTGGCTTGTTGTAAATTTTATGACACATGGCGATGATTGTTTGAGGCTTTGCAGGATGGGGAAGTCCATTGTCTAACCTTGGCATGCACTTGGAACTCTTACTTTGGATTTCCTGATGGCACTCTCGCAGTTCTTAATTGCTGTGCCTTTCTCATGTTAGGGCGAGAGCGAGAGGAATCTCTTACTCATTGAAAAGAGCTTGGCTGTTGCACCAGACACTCAGAATGGGGTGAAGTAGGAGGGATGAGAGAGTGAAAGTCACCAGCTTCGCAAGTTACAGAGTCAGAATTTCGCGGACTCCTAGGTGTTTAGGACCTCAGTTTCTTTCTCTCCTGCTGACCACTACCCCGTCCTCCTACCCCACACATACATACCCCTGGTCAGATGGTCTTGAGGTGACCAGAATCAGGCCCCAGATCATGAAAGCCAAAGTTTTTCAGGAGCACAAAACTCTTAGATTTATTTGATTTCCAATCCAAGTTTAGTTGGAGAAGGTGAGGTCTGGATATTTCTCTTCTTTGGGGCATTCCGGTTGTATTTCATTCTTGCAGCAAAACAGATGCTCACAGAAAACAGTGACCGCCACTTTTTCACATGTATTTGCAGGGAGCCAGGCAAACACTTCACTGCTAATAGCCATGAACAAAACCCGCCAATGACATGGCCAAGCACTGTTCTGCCAAATTCTCTTGATTCGAAGATATGCTCCCACAAACCCTTCCTCCTCAGATTTACTTTTAAAAAATGAGGGCATGTCTGTGACTTATTTAAAGGGGTCCCCCCCCGCCCTTGAAAAGCTGCTATAAGATCTGTGGCGTTTCCTGCCTCAATCAGTGGCCTTTTTGAATGGAGGAAGGACTCTGGGAAATACTTCAGTTTGGTTTTGTGCATGTCTCACGCCTGGATGCCCCCCAAGTTGCCCTGTTGCCACATTCACGGGCTCATCGAAGCCCCTGGTGTCTGGGAAGTGGCCCTGGCTTCCCAGGCAGGGATTTCTCTGCTGACTGAGAGGCTGCAGGTTCTACGGGATGGAGCCCCGCTAGGTTCATTTATTGCTGTTTACGAGAACCAGCTGCCTTTCCTTGTCGGGACACTTGTTGAAGGCTTCCCTCTCCTTTCCCCTGAAGTCTAATAACGAACCGAGACTAATCAGCTGATTTGGGTCAAAACACGCGGGAGGCTCTGGCGGCCCAGGGTAAGCCCGGCTGGTCCCTGTGCGCAGTAGGAAATTTTCTAAAACAATACAAACACTTGACGGAGGATCCCAGGAATGATGACAATCACAGTAATTTTCTCTGTTTTGCTTTCCAGAGGCTGCTGTTTCTGGTGAAGGTCAGAAGGTGAACAACAGAATCCTGGTTCCTTGGTTTAGGACTCAAATGTTTAGGTACCTACAATCGCTGGGATCTTGTTACAATGCAGATTCGGATTCTGCAGATCCGGGGGTGGGGTTGGGATGGGTGGGGGTGGGGATGGGAGGAGCTGGTGATGCCTTTAAGGCTGGGTTTTTGGACCACACCAGTAGCAAGACCCTAGTCAATTTTTATCTTTCTTTCCTGTTTCCAGCTGATGCATACATAGTTGGTGGGACAAAGAATGCCTTTTCTAATCTGATCCTCAGACACTGTCAGAAACGAACGAATAAATAAGAATTTCAAGCCCATGGGAAATTATGAGGTCGCAGATTTTAGCTTCTGAATTAACAATTAACTTTGGTATGCCATAACTTTGAATTCTAATTTCCTGCAAAACAGAATATTGAGAGTAGATCCATAGTGTGTACAAATGCAGAGAGCAGAATTCAAGCAGATCTGATTTTTTTGTATGAAATGGGAAAGCAACTGTTTGTTTGTGGTTATTAAAAAATATTTATTTGTATTGATTTCAGAGAGGAAGAGTGAGGGGTGCACACGGGGTTCAAAGTTGGTAACCCGGGCATGTGCCCTGACCGGGAATTGAACTGTGACCTCCTGGTTCATAGGTTGACGCTCAATCACTGAGCCATGCTAACCAGGTTTGAGGTTTTTTGTTTGTTTGTTTGTTTTTAATGGCAAGCATTATGCTCTGTACTGCATTTGAGTAGGAACCTGGTGGGGACTGCTTGAGAGTTTGTGTACCAATTCCTCCAGCTCTAAATCACTGTGTACTTTGTCTCTATACTCAGTGCTAGGAATTTAGCCTACAAAGGGTTGAATTTTGTTCAGGTGTGAAGAAATTTCTGTTTTTTCTTGAATATTCTCAGGAGAGCTGCTTTTTGGAATTGCTATACTGAGTTTTTTAGACCTTTCCCTTGGCTCATTGTAAGTTGCTTTGGATTGCTATTATTTCCACAATTTCTGTTTTCTTGGGTATCCTATAAGTTTGTTATAATTATAGGTCACACCTTTTATTTTATAGGACTGAAAAATTGGAAGTGAGTCCAATCTCCTTTTTTTTAATATACATATGTGTGTGTGTGTGTGTGTGTGTGTGTATTTTATTGATTTTTCAGAGAAGGGAGAGGGAGAGATAGAAATCAATGATGAGAGAGAATCACTGATTGGCTGCCTCCCGCACACCCTACACTGGGGATTGAGCCTGCAACCTGGGCATGTACCCTGACCAGGAGGAAAACCATCGCTTCCTCATTCATAGGTCAATGCTCAACCACTGAGCCACGCTGGCCGGGTCAGTCTCCACTTTAATACATGAATTTCTGTAAGCTGACCACTTTTGGCGATGGGGATCTTACTACTTTGCATTCTAGCCATTGATCAGCTCCAATTGCTGGGAGGCCTTTTCTGTCTCTCTGTGACTGTTGCTCACTAGCCCAATTTTACTCACTGGGGGCAATCCTTGGTCTTGAATAGAATATGGACACACACATATTATTGGTCAGCTTGTTCAGGCCTGGGACTTGGGGGTTCTCTGAGACGTTGGCAGTTCCTCAGGCAACACAGTTGCCTTCAACTCCTGACATGGGGAGTAAGCTGGGGCGAGGTCCAGAGCTGCACTTCCGGAAGCTGCCTGGGCCAGGACAGCTGCTGCTCAAGGGATTTCACCCTGCTTCATTGCAGGGGCTTACAATTCCCTGCAGTTCTTCCTTCTATGCAGCCTGACTTAAGCCTAAAATGAAATTCAGGACGAGGATGCATGATTACTCATGAATTTTTACACAGTTAGATCATTCCAGAGGAATCTTAGAAATGGCTCCAATTTCCAAAATATGTACCCTTTCTTTCCTTTTCACCTAAAGCAAAATTTTAAAACTGGCGAAGTTGGACTCAGGTTTTTCTCTCCTAGACCCCTTTCATAGTCATTCTTCCTTCCTATTGTATGCTCCCTGGGTGACTTGATCTCCAAGGCTTCCCCTTGCAGTATCATGCTATGCCTTGGACCATTCATTACCTCTTCCTTGCCCTTTTCCCTCATCAAAACTTACCTGCTCTCTGATTTCCTCAGCAGATGGCTTTATCCAATGTGACTCTGACTGTTAATGGGTTTTGGTCCCCTTAACAAATCCTTGATAATGTGCAAGATAGCTCTTGCTTTATCTGCTTGTCTCAGCATCATAGTCCCTTAATACAGTCAAACAGGACTCTAGATGGCCCTCGGGTAGTGGCTTTTTGGTGGGGAGGGATGGGTTTCATGATAAGATCATGGATGAGAGACTGATTTGGTCTGGGGCCCCGTGGCACCCATTCATATTATGCATCTCCTCATTATATGGGACTAGTTCTGTTTTCCATAAGCAATAATAACAGCAGCACTTACTGCATGTGGTTATTAATTGCAGTTACTGTGTTTCAGGTAATGTGCCTAGGAACTAACAGATTTCTCATTCAATTTTTATAACAACCCTGTGATATAGGAAGAATTATCCTCATTTTATGGATGAGCATACTGAAGTTCAGAGAGGCTAGGTAATTTGCCTGGCATCACACAGCTACTACATTGCAGAGATGGGGTTCAAACCACGGTCTGTCTCACTGAGGCCCATACTCTTAACCATGCAGCCTCCTTTTCTCTGATCAACCAACAGGGTAGAAGCCTAAGATCAATGAGGTTCCCCAGACAAACCCTGTTGTGTCCACCTTGAATATAACCTTTCTACTTTACTGAAGTATGACAAAATGACCTCTTTGCTCATCCCTATCCTTTCAGTTCTTACCTCTCACTTTTCCATGCTTAGAAAAGCTTTCTCTGACATCTGCATGCACAGAAATAATGAGTACTTGTTATTTAGTTACAAGGATTTATTATAGAATGAGAGGAGGGATACTAACACATCCCATCTGGGGTTACTTAAAAGCAACTGTGTTCCTGAGTATATGTGGTTTCTCTTTTCTTTCTGGAGAGAAATAATTCTAGCAACTCTTTGGTGCGTGTAACATGGCATGGTTTAATAGGAGTTGGGTGACTGAGACATCTTGCTGTTACTTCTGAGAAAGCAAGATGGTCCATCACCTTAATGGGTGGGAAACAGCATTGCAATAATGTCAGCCTTGGACAGACGGGTTTAAACCTGTACCTGGATTTGTTACTTTTTCTTTTTAAGGCTATCCTCACAAAAGTCTCCTTTTGAGACAAAGAGAATGAAAGGACAACAAAATGCTACTTTCAGGATAAATGCATCAGTTTGCAAAAATTCACCGGGTCTCCCAGCGCGGCCACCAACAGAGGCAGCAACATCTGGTTGTCATGCTGTCGCAACGGGGGAGAGCGATGCTTGGGCACAGGGCAGAACGGAATGTTCCTCATAACCTGATGGAGGGCACGCAGTTAGATGGAAGCCATGAGGTAGCAGGCCTCCCAGGCCCAGGGAAACACTGAGCTGAGTGAGGCCAGGGGACCCTAGGTGCAGCTATGTTTGTCCTATGACACCTTCATAATTGTGAAACAGACTTACACACAAATCAGAGAAATATGCATCTCCAGAGAAATTGCTGCATGTTTTCAGACAAAAGTAGAATGAATTAGTATTTTATAAGAATAATAAAAGAACATCTCTATTCTTGGAAATATATTCAGCTGAGACCATAATCTCTATGAAAGACAGTTTCCATTTGTTTATTCATTAATTCACGTATCCATTCATTCATTCATCAAATCTTTACCAAGTGTCTCCTATGTGCCAGGATTTGTGCTGTGTGCTTGATATACAAAAAGAAATAAGAAATCGTCTCTACCCTCAGGAAGCTCATAGACTCTAGGAGACTCATAGAATAGAATAATTATGGGTCAGTATGCTTATGGGAAGCCTGGGAGGGCCACCTAACCAGCCTCCTGGAAGAAGGTGTCACCTGAGTCGGGTATTGCAGCACCTTCAGGAATAATCCTACATAATATCGCTTTGCCATTTAACAGGAGATGAAAAGATTAAATAGATATTGTGTGTGTGGTGGTGGTGGGGTGGGGAGGTAATGGGATATTAAGTAAAAAATAGGAATTTAAACATTCAAACTGGAATGTTTGAGGGGGAATTCAGGCCATTGCAGGCTCTGGCTTTCGATGGCTAAGGTTGGGATCCTTACCACTTCTCAGGGGTGTCTACCTGAGCAAATGCACAGCACGCCAAGATCCCAGGTTTGAGAGAACCCTTGGAAAGCATTGGCCCAGGAGCTGGCTTATTGAAATGTCAATAAATGTCAACTCTTGTTACTAGAGCTGTTGTTATCCTCAGCAGTGTTCTTTCGCTGATTATCCTCTTAATCTCCTGTCCCTGATTTCTGCCTCCACGGAAAAATAGAGGGAGGGACAGGAAAACATAAAAAGGATATAAAACATTAGGGTGTGATGGGATTGTCAGCCTCGAGTTCAGAATTGGTAGGATTCAGAGGACAGGAACACACTGTCCTTTTCTCCATCACAAATCCTGCCTTCAGCCCACTGATCTCTGCTCCGGAAGACAAAAGTGTTAGTGACATGCAGTTCTAAAGTCTAATTTATAAAACTTTTAGTTCTGCTGGTACTAAATAACATATAGCCCACCTACTGGGAAACTCCTTTTGCTAGCGCAATAAATACAACCCCTGTGACAGGGGAGTGAAGGGGGCGATGAGAGGGGATGGGAGGTGAGGCCCTGTGCCTGCCCAAGGTGAGGAGCTGGAACTGAGACCCCTTTATAAAGGTGGAACTATTAAACGGCTATGCCATCACCAAAGGATGACTAGAAAGGAATATCTTCCCTTAGCCCAGGATGATGACAAGGAAGAGAGGCTTACCTCCCGTGGGTTTTGAACTTGAACTATGTGCACCATCCCGGAACAGCCTGCCACACCTCCCCAGCTGAGAAGTCAATATGAAAAGTGACCTCAAGCCAATGGTGTCCCAGGCAGTGATAGCTTTTGGAACATCTGGTAGAAGCAATCATTCTGAGACATAAATATGAAGACAAAAATGCATTCTGAGGGATAAAGAAGGTCATTTTATAATCTAAAATAAACAATTCACCACTCGCATATACAGTTGACCCCCCCCCCCCCCCCCCCCCCCCACAAAACAACAGGGCTTCAAACTGCATGTGTCAACTTACATGCAGATTTAAAAATATATATATATTTGTACTGTTTTCAATCTGAGGTTAGGCGTCCTTGGACTCCCAACTATATGCTTTGATCTACATCATTTTATACAGGGGACTTGATAATCTGTGAATTTTCATACCTACAGGGGATCCTGGAACCAATACCCCTCGGATACTGAGGGACAACTGTGGTAGCAAACTTGGGGGAGTCAAAAATTGTACATGGATTTTGTGCTGTGTGTGGGTCAGTGCCCCCAACCCACTGTTGTTCAAGGGTGAACTGTACTAAATCACATGGCCTCAAGTATGTTTAAAGCAGAAATCAAATTGATTTATAAAGAGACATTTAAAATCTATATATAATAGGTTTTTTAAAAACATCTCTCAGTAATTGATAGATTAAAAAGTCAAAGACCAGTTGGCATGGCTAAGTGGTTAAGTGTTGACTTATGAACCAGGAAATCAGGGTTTGATTCTGGTCAAGGGCAATATTCCAGTTGCAGCTCAATCCCTAGTGGGGGTTATGCAGGAGGCAGCCGATCAATGATTCTCTTTCATCATTGATGTTTCTATCTCTTGCTCCCTTCCTCTGAAATCAATAAAAAAAAGTTTTCTGCCCCCAAAATGACACACATCACTTCCACTCATATTATGTTGGCCAAAGCACACCTGCTGCATGGCTGGCTTCAAGAGGGCAAATCTCTGACCAGAAGGAGAACTGGACATGTCAGTGACCAGCACTACTGATTATCATAGAGACGAACTAATCATGAAAATAAGAAAACATTTACATTTAAAAAAGAATGGAAATGTAGCATATTAAAACTTGAGGGATATAGCTAAAGCCATGTATAGAGTAAAATTTACAGCCTTAAGTGATTATATTAGAAAAAGGAAACTGAAAAGCAAGGAGCTAACCATCTACTCAAGAAAATAAAGTATCCCAAAAATAGTGGGAAAAAAGAAAATAATAAAGACGAGATTCATTAATAAAAATCACAAAAAACACAATATAGAGAACTGAAAAACAACAACAACTGCTGTCTCCTTGGGCTCCTCAGAAGCAGACTCTGAGATGAAGATAAGTGTGTCCTAGACCTATTCATCTAAACTTGATGAATAGCTCTGTCATCCATTCTCACCCTAGAGAAGCATATAAGGGGCTAGTGAGAGCCAGTCAGGGAAAAAGAAGCCAAGCAAAGGTGCAATTTCAGGCCAGGTCCCTCCCAGAGAACACAGCTTCAGCCTGACCCCTCAGTGGGCTTCTGAAGTATGAATTGTACCTCAGAGCTATTGCACTTGGAGGCTTCCATATCCCCATAGTTGTCAGTGGCTAAGGGTTAACTAGAGTGGTTGTGAATTCCTAGATGTGTTAGTCTCGCTGAATACATGGACAAAGTGGGTCAGTAACCTGAGGACAGGGCCCTAGGGAATCTGGGGGTGAGGTGGGGTGGGCACAGTGTTCACTCCAATTGATTCTTTGAAAAAAAGCAAATAAACATTTAGCAAAAATTTTTTTTCAAAGATTCAGCATGCACAAACAATATTAGAAATGAAAAAGGGGTCAAATGTAATAAAGGTAAAAAAGAAGATAGTATTGTAACAATAAATATAATCAAAAGTCCTAGATAAATATGATTCATCAAAACTATCCCAAGAAGAAATAGAAACAGGAGTTCAACCTTCACCACTAAAAAAATTGAATCAGCTATTAAAAGTTTGCTCTCTGTCCTTCCATAGAACCAGATGAATTTGGATAAACATTGGGAAACATAATTGCATACTGATGTCAATTTTACCAAAGAATCCTATCTAATAAAGAGGTAATATGCAAATTGACCATCACTCCAACACACAAGATGGCTGCCCCCATGTGGCCACAAGATGGCCTGCAGGGAAGGGCAGTTGGTGGGGGGACAAGGCTGGCAGGGGAGGGCAGTTGGGGGTGATCGAGCTGGCAGGGGAAGGCAGTTGGGGGCGATCGGGCTGGCATGGCAGCAGATAGGCATTGATCAGGCTGTCAGGGGAGTGGTTAGGGGGTGATCAGGCTGGCAGGCAGGCAAGGGGTTGGGAGCCAGCAGTCCTGGATTGTGAGAGGGATGTCCGACTGCCCGCTTAGGCCCAATCCCTGAACGGGCAGTCAGACATCCCTTGGGGGGTCCCAAATTGGGGGAGGGGCAGGCTGGGCTGGGGGATTCCCCCCCCCCCGTGCATGAATTTCATGCACCGGGCCTCTAGTATAAAATAAGGAAACATTTTTCAACTCACACAAGGAGAGTATAAAAAAGATTACAAATCAGCCACATGTATAAATAAGCAAAATGCTAGAAAAATAGTGACTGTATTAAAATGAAATTGGATTTATCATTGGAATACAAAGATGGTTTGACATTAAAAAGTTTAAAGGAGAAAAGCCATGTGATTGTCTCAATAGCATTTGATAAAATTAAATACCTATTAGTGATTAAAAACTCTCTTAGCTAACTTTTAGCAAAATAGACGGAAACTTCCTTAATTAATAAAGGATGTCTACTAAAAACCTACAGCAAACATTATTAAGGATGAAATGTTAAAATCTTTTTCTTTAAAAGTGGGAACAAGACAAAAACTCCTTCTGTCAATAGGGGAAGAAAAAGGCTAAAGGAATGGAGAAACATACCATGTTCATGATGTGATGACTCAGTATCAAGAAGATATCAATTCCCACAAATTAACTTGCAAATTATAACAAAATTCTTGATAGAATTTTTCCTTAATCAGGGGATCCTAAAGTGATATGAAAGGGTGAACGTCAATATAAAATGAAAAAGAAGAGAGACAAATATGTAGGGAAGATGTTGGAATTGTTCCACCTTATATCTATAATAATAAAATTGTAATATGCCAATTAGACCAGACGTCCTTCCGGATGACCTTCTGGATAAAGCTGGGGCTATGAGGGAAGCCTGGGTCCTGGGTGCCAGAGGGAAGCCTTGGTCCCAGGTGCCAGAGGGAAGCCAGTGTCAGCAGCTGCGGGGGGGGTGGGGGGTGGTGTTGGGAGGAGGGAGGGAAGGAAGGGCTACTCTTGCATGAATTTTGTGCATCGGGCCTCTAGTACACTTATAAAGCTGTAGTAATTATGATGTGGGGTGTCATGACAGGAATGGACAGAACAGAGCTCACAAGCCATCCCACACAGGTATGTAAACTTGACATGTGAAGAATATGACATTCCCAGTGTGGAAAGGATGGCTATCCATTTGAAAAAAAAAAATTAGATCCCTACCTCATGTCATAATCCAAAATAAATTCCAGATAAATTATAGACTTAAATATCAAAATTGAATATTTAAAACTTGTAGAAGAAAATACAGGGGAAATACTTTTATGATTTGCGGGATTATTATTTTTTTATTCCTTTGAAAAAATTCTTTATTGTTTAAAGTATTACATAAGTATCCTTTTCCCCCCATTGACCTTTCCCCAGCCACCCCTACCCCCCAGCACATGACCTCACCCCCTACTGTCTGTGTCCATTGGTTATGTTCATATGCATGCATACAAGTCCTTTGGTTGATCTCTTACCCCCTCACCTTCTGCCTTCCCTCATAGGTTGGACAGTCTGTTGGATGCTCCTATGACTCTCATTCTATTTTTGTTCATCAGTTTGTGTTGTTCATTATATTCCTCAAATGAGTGAGATCATGTGATATTTATCTTTCTCTGATTGGCTTATTTTGCTTAGCATAAAGAATAACTTAAACAATGTTTTGACTTTTTGATTCCCAAACAAGAGAAAGGACAGATGAAATAATTGATAAATATGACAGTCCATTATAATAAAAATACAACTTCTGGACACTAGTAGTAATCACCGTTTGTGAGAATTAAATATATGAATACATGAAAAGCAGTTAAACTTTACTGTGTCTGACCACATACTATCCACTGGTATGAATTGGCTATTATTTCTTTTATAGCGTATCTTCCCCTCAATCATTGCAATGAAGCCAGATTTACCATGTGTTTTTTTCTCTTCAAGACACATCTTCTAGATATTTAGCAAATGAGGTAACTAAAGGGAGGGAATATTATTACCTGAAAAACAACATAAAAATGAGTATTTCATTCTTAGGCAAAGTTGGCAATTATTTTAATACGGGAATCTCTTTCATGGGAACCAGTGCTCATTTGCATGACCTCTGTAGCTTGTGGTCTTTTTTTCGGTGACGTTAACATGGAGCAAATTCCTCCTGGTGACTTGTGTTCTGTGCTCAAGAATGCAGCTACTGGCAGTTCCCCAGCCGGTCTGAGACTGCAGCCCTGCTCGGGGCCGAACTGGTTAGTGTGGAAGCCAGGAGCCTCCTCTGCACTCACTCCACTTCTAACCCTGGGTCATCATTTTACTTTCCCACCTGGACCCTTCCTCATTTATCTCTTGCAGGCTCCTGAAATAAACAAGTGAACTCACATTGCTGCTTGTAGGTTAGACCCCAACAAAAAGTATCCGTGTTATCAGAAGAGAAACATTTGTAGGTGCTCTGGAGGTCTTAGATATTCATCATTTGATGGATAAAAATAAAAAGATTCTGGGCTTATATTGATCATGGAGGCGAAAGGTGGCTGTCTTTAAAAAAAAAAAAAGTCATTCCTCAAAATGGCATTATTTCTGTGAAAGGTGGCTGTCTTTAAAAAAAAAAGTCATTCCTCAAAATGGCATTATTTCTGGCCCCTTGGGCCAAATCCCTACAGTTTCAAAGGCGATCTCCCTAAACCCTCGCTCCCCCGCATTACAAATGAGCAATTACCATGCACAGCAGCAGCAAACACTGTTTTTGCTTCAACTCATAGCGCGGTTCAAAAGGTCAGACTTGACCACAGTATCTCCTGTTATTTCAGGGCTTCCATGTGTTTGCCTTGGCACCCTTTCCCTGGCATTTGGTTTCCCTTATTTTTCCAGGGGTTTGGCTTGCAGGAATCAAAGAAGCATATTTTTGAAAATACGTGAAGTTTGTGAAGATGAATTATTCTGAACTGGCAGTGACTGGACACAGCAGGAGGGAACGCACGGCTCCCCGTTTACATTCAAGAGCTTGGCCCTGACCCTGCTGACGGCCCATGCAGCCAACGCGAGCAATGGCAAAGGCGGAGAACCCTCCCAACCCCTGACCACCAGGGCTGGTCAGTGCCTCCCGACTGGCTTCCCAGCCAGACACCAGCCAAGCCCAGCTGTGTCAGTCCAGGGTACCCACTGGGGCCACGGCTAAAAGCTGGGGAGAGTGGTGGGCCTCCTTTGGTGAAACATTTTCCTTTTCAGCCTCGGTGACAGCTGACTGTTGTCAATGGGAAGATGCTGTGGTTGGCCCTTTGCCAGGGCTTGTTTTGGTCCTTAACGGGAGCTCTCTGAAGAATGTGGGTCTGGGAAAGAGGCATTCGCTCTGTGTAAGACTCGATTAGGATCACTCCTGGGGGGTTAAGCCAGCGGGGGGAACCTCAGGGCCAGATTTTATCAGCCTGTAGGCTGGGTGGGAGGGGATGGAATGTGGCAGTGATTCCCACACTTGTCTGCACATTGGGATTTCCTGGGGAGTTTCAAAAACTACTCTTACCTGTGTTTCACCTCCAGAGGTTGTGATTGGATTGGCCTGCAGGATCCCCTGGACTTGGGAAATGGTCCCCAGGTCATTGAGAACCACTGATGTGATGGTTACTAGTAAGAGCCCATGCTTGGAAGTTGCACAGCCCTGGTTTGAGTCTAAACTTCAAGATTTAATAGCTGTGTGACTTTGTCTGAGCCAGGAAAACTTTCTGAGCTGAGCTTTTTTATCTTTAACTAGAAGCCCAGTGCACGAAATTTGTGCACTGGTAGGGGGTGTGTGTCCCTCAGCCCAGCCTGCACCCTCTCTAATCTGGGACCCCTCAGGGGATGTTCGACTGCCGGTTTAGACCTGATCCCTGTGGGATCTAAACTGGCAGTTGGACATCCCTCTCGCAATCTGGGACCGCTGGCTCCTAACCGCTCACCTACCTGCCTGCCTGATCGCCCCTAACCACTCTGCATGCCAGTCTGGTCACCCCAACTGCCCTCCCCTGCCAGCTCAGTCGCCCCCAACTGCCCTCCCCTGCCAGCCTGGTTGCCTCCAACTGCCCTCCTCTGCAGGCCTGGTCCCCCTCAACTTCCCTCCATCTCCTGCAGGCCTGGTCCCCCTCAACTGCCCTCCATCCCCTGCTGGCCTGATAGCCCACAACCGCCCCCCACCCCCGCCAGCCATCTTGTGACCACATGGGGGTGGCTATCTTGTGTGAGGGTGTGATGGTCAATTTGCATATCACCTCTTTATTATATAGGGATATATAATATGGGGATGATCTTTTCTCTGTTATGTGGCTGTTGTGAAGAGTGAGTGTAAATATGCTACATTTATAATACAAAAAAAGCATTGCCTCAATAGTCTGAGATCTGGGTAGCAGCACAAGTCCCACCCTTTCTGAGCCATGCACTAGACAGGTGATATGGCAGAGTTACCAGTGTTGGTTTTGGAGTCATATTGGCCTGGGATTGAATTCTGGCTCCATTGTTTGACCTTGGGTAATTGCCTTTAAGTTTTCATTCCCCTTGCTGATAAAGTGAGAATTTATTCTCACCCTATAGGGTTGACATGAGGATTCAATGACGCAATATATATAGGTTGGACAATAAAAGTTCTTTATCTTGTGTAGGTTAAGATGAGAGAATATCAGCAATCTCATGTGTTTAAGCTAATATTAAATCTTAAAAAATGTTGGTAGTGGTAACTATTGTTATTACTATTAATCAGTATGACCTTGAGGGAAGTATTTCAGAGGGTCTCAGTTTTGCCATCCATAAAATGGACAGGTTAAGATTTTGCCTTCCTCATGGCATTGTTGTAAAGTTTAAATGAGATGAATGTTATAAAATAGAAGGAAATCCTGATAACTTGAAATATGTTCTTAGAAACTGGGAATCTCATGTACATAATGGTAAATATTTATTCTGGGAAAGTTAGAGGATGAAGCACAGGATGAAGCTTGGGAAGGGAACTGGGTCACACAGAGCTTGGCCTTTGGGATTCAGACAGAAAATAGTTTTTTGAAGCGTGCTGTAGGTTCAGCACCACGAAGAACAGAAGAGCAGCGAGGCCCGTAGCTCCTGCCAAGGGCTAGCTCACCTTCTGATTGAGGAAATAGAGCATATGCCTGTGTAGGGATAACTAACACCCATATAATACCACAGGCCAAGCTCTGCTAAAGTTCCTTATAAGCAGTAACTCATCTCATCCTTTGTGAGAATGGCAATTTTTCACAGGTGAGGGAATGATTGTCCCAATTTTTATTATCCCACTTTTTACGGGTGAGGACACAAAGACACAGAGGGGTTAAATAACATGTCCAAGTCACACAGGCAAAATAAGAAAAGACATTCAAGAAATGATGATTGTGAAAAACATTTGTGGCAATGAGTACATTCAAGATCATAACAAATTATAACAAATAACAAAATATTTTATCTAGAGCTCTTTTGTGCTTCTCTACCCTTCACTTGTTACAGAGTCCTTTCAACTAGAGCATAAACATCCCTCATAGAAAATGCCTCATGGCTTATGTTGAGGACAGACTACCCATGGGTTTTGTTCTTGACCTCATCTTCATCCCGGACACTTTGGGTGGCCTTGGGTGGGAAAAATAACTTCCCTGTGGCTATCATTTCCCCACCTATAACATGGGTCTAATAATGCCTCCTTTGAAAGCATGCTGTGGAGCCTAATTATTATAATGTCATTTTTGTGTGTGTGTGCCTCTGGTGCAGACTGGAAACCCAAAGGGCCACCCAGATTTCAGCTCTGTGGTAAAATCTTGGCTTCCCTTGGACAGAGGCGAGAGTATTGCTCATTGGTGGGCTTCCAAACCCTCTTTCTCTTTGCATAGGGCCATGCTGGGCCTCTCTTTTCACATGCAGCGATACTTGGAGCAAGTTACCCTAAATACCCTGTGGTCCAGGAGTAAGTGATACCGTTCATTACAAAGTTACTTGGGAAACATTTTCAACTAATAGGGACCATTAAGGCAGTGACGAAGTCACTTGATACACTCACGACCTGATAGGAAGAATACTGTTTCCACGTTGGAAAAACTTACAAAGGGTTGACTTTCTTCCAGGGCAGAGACAGTGGCTCCTGTGGATTCTAGAGCTCCCGCACCCCCTCAGTGTGGCCCATAGTCTAGCCCCATAGGTATCACTTGAGAGCTTGTCAGAAATGCAGAATCTCAGGCCATCCTGATCAGAGTCCACATGCTAACAAAGTGGTTGGAAGGCCCGTTAAAGCTTGAGAAGCAGCACTCCGCTTGGAGCTGTAACAGTGACGACAATGTGTGTGGTGGAGCTGGGAATCCAGTCGAGGTTTATCAGACTCCAAAGCCCATGTTCTCTCCTCTCTGTGGCTCTGCCTCCTCTCAGGTGGTGCAGATTGGATTGGATTCATTGCTGAAATGTAGTCTGACCTTCTGGTTACGAAGTCTGACTATGGCTATGACAGTGGGATACATACTCCTTAGTTCTGGAGGCTTCTGGATAAAAGCTTTTATCACAGTGTTTGTAATCTTGTTACATTTTTATTTTCTGCCTTTATTATTTAAAAAGCTCAAGATTGCCCTGGGTGGTTTGGCTCAGTGGATAGAACAACAGCCTGTGGACTGAAGAGTCCTGGGTTCGATTCTGGTCAAGGGCACATGTTCAGGTTGTGGGCTCAATCCCCAGGAGGGGGCGTGCAGGAGGCAACCAATCAATGATTCTCATCATTGATGTTTCTCTCTCTCTCTCTTCCTTTCCCTTCCTCCCTGAAATCAATAAAAATATATATGTTTTTAAAAGCTCAAGATATTTTTTTTACCAAAAAAAAAAGTGTGAGAGAGATTGAGGTGGGTAGGGAAGTAGGGAGTAGAGAAAGAAAAGAGAAGGAAAAAAGAGAAAGGAAAGAAAAAGGAAGCGTTTGAGGAAATTCAGTGTTTATTTTAAGACAATAGTTATCCATCCTGGTTGGTGGGTAAAACAATTTTTTTTTGTTAACCTTTAGGGTTGATGCTTAATTTAAAAAAGTTTTAATAGGAATGGTTTTAAAATAATTGAGCTATATCAGTAAAAGAGTATGCCAAAACAATGTATTCCTTGTTTTTCATTTCCCTTTGAACGTATTTATTTTTATAGACTATTAAAATGACCAAACCAGAATGAGGTACCCTATAAATCATTATGACTTGGTTTGATAGCCATTCTCATGAGGCTGCACGTAATTGTTACATTTATTTCCTTTTAAAATAACTTGTGCTATAGCCAGAATGATCTTTGGGGGGAAAAAATGCACATTTGAACTCCTGATGAATTGCTTTATCTAGGCATTTGATGATCAATAGGCCATTATCCTAAAAAGATAACCAATCAGACATTATGTCCCTCCCACTGGAATTACACAATACCACCTAGGAAATATTCTTACCAAAAGATAGGAGCTTAATTTCATCAAGATTCTCTGTCTAATCACCACTGTACAGGCAATAGAGGGGTCACCTCCCTGTTGCCTGGGCCTTTGGGAATGGTGCGCTTGGGTCACTGTGTCTTGGAGAAGCTCATGCTTCGAGAAGCTCAGGTCACATGGAGAAGCTACGTGTAAACCCTTCTGTTGACAGCTCCAGCTGAGCTCCCAGCTGATAACTGTCATCAGCTGTCAGCATGTGATGGGACCATCTTGGACGTCCAGCTGACACATGACTGCATGAGAGACCCCAGATGAGAACCACTCAGCTGATCCAAGTCAACCCACAGAACCAAGAGTTAATAATAACTGTTCAAGGCACTACTAATAAGTTTTGGGATGATTTGTGCCCGTCCCCTACATAATTTATATGTTGAAGCCCTAACTCTTAATGTGATGGTCTGAGGAGGTGGGGTCTTTGGGTGGTAATCAGGTGGGGCCTGATTATTGGGATTATTGTCCTTCTAAGAAGAGGAAGAGAGCCCAAGTGAAGATGCAATGAGAAGGCGGCCGCCTGCAAGCCAGGGAGTGAGTTCTCACCAGGAACCGAATCTGCCCGGCATCTTGTTCTTGGACTTCGGAGCCTCAAGAACAATGAAAAATAAATGTCTGTTGTTTTGGCCGCCTGCAAGCCAGGAAGTGAGTTCTCACCAGGAACCGAATCTGCCGGCATCTTGTTCTTGGACTTCTGAGCCTCAAGAACAATGAAAAATAAATGTCTGTTGTTTAAGCCACCCAGTCTATGATATTTGGTTAAGGCAGTTCAAGCTGAGAGCAAGACAAGTAGCAACAAAAGTGTGTAGTGCTCCCTTGGCTGTGGAAGAGGACCCAGGTTTTGGGCTTGGGAAAGTGTGTGGAGAATGGTGCTCTTCAATGAACTAGGAAAACTAGGAGGAGGAGCAATTAGGGGATGGGAGAGCAGGAAGAAGTAACTTAAATGGTTTTTTATGATTATCCTAATTGTATTTATTACTTTAGAAAATTTGAAACATACAAAAAAGTTAAAAGAAGATAATAAAAAAAAACCACTTGTAATCCTACCACGCAGAGCTAACCATTTTTATTATTTGTTGTAGTTTCCTTCTGTGTTGTTTGTACTTTTCTGATTTTTTTCTTTGTTTGATAATTTACAATGAAAAAAAATTATATTTAGAATTAGCCAGCTGAACTCAATTTAGATGTTCCCAATTTTATTGGCAATATCTACAGCATCCCAGTGAGGAACAGGTGGAACATATGCTTTCTTTTCTCCATCAGGCCTGATCAGGGTTGACCTTGGCCATGTCAGTGTCATAGAGCAGTGGTTCTCAACCTTCTGGCCCTTTAAATACAGTTCCTCATGTTGTGACCCAACCATAAAATTATTTTCGTTGCTACTTCATAACTGTAATGTTGCTACTGTTATGAATTGTAATGTAAATATCTGATATGCAGGATGGTCTTAGGCGACCCCTGTGAAAGGGTCGTTCGACCGCCAAAGGGGTCGCGACCCACAGGTTGAGAACCGCCGTCATAGAGCTTCTTTACCTCCGGTTTGATCTGGTGCTTGTTGGCCTTGACATCCACAGTGAAACAAATGTGTGGTTGTCTTCTCTCTTCTTCATGGCTGACTCGGTGATCATGGGGAACTTGTTGATGGCAAAGTGGGAAAACTTGTTTCTCCTGGGGGCACTCTTCGGAGGCTATTTGGGCTGCCTTCGGAGTTGCAGTGCCTTGAGCCATCAGAAGGTTTGCAACGGGCAGATCTTTTTGTGTGTGACTGTGGACGTCTTTCAGCCCTGCTTTCTTTGCCTTCAAAGCCTTTGTGTTGGCTTCAGGTTTGAGAGGGGCAGGGGCTTCCTTCTTCACTTTCCAAAGGCTGTTCTTTGTTTTGTTTTTTTATTGCAGGGGCAATTTTCCTCAAACTATCTTAAAGCATACTAATCTGGCAAACTTTATGAAGTGCAAGAATCTTGGACTAAAAAAAATCCAGCACGAACCTCTAGCTGCGATTTGACTTCCTTCTGTAAGATTTCAAATCAAAGTAAATTAAATAAATGTTGCTATTGGGAATTATTTGTTCTGGAAAAACCACTTGTTGTTTTCACCAGGGCTAAATCTTCAGGGAAATCCTGGACGTTCACCCCTGTGACAGAATTCCTGGCCTGTGACTCAAGCAGCAGACGAGGTTTTTACTTTTAGTGCTTGTAAGAAACAAAAGTCACTGGAGAATTATTTGTCTATACAGCCTAAATGGAAAAACTAAAATGAAACTGGAGACATTCAGGGAAACTACATGAATCACTGCTTGTGCTATAATCTGTTTATTCTCGTATCCTTCAAGAAGTGTTTATTGAGCACCTACTATGTACCAGGTCCTGAGGTAATTGCCAGAGATCCAGTGATAAGCAAAGCAGTCATTAACCCCCTAAGTTTTTCCAGTGAGAAAGACAAATCATTAAGCAAACTAGAGGCCCTTCTTGAATGGCTAGGATCCCTAGGCCTGGCTGGCAATCAGGGCCTATTTGTGGGGTGACAGGTGGGGCGATGGGGGTTAGGGGGCCCCCGCTGGCACCCGCCTTGGCTGACTTGGGGCCTGCAGGCTGGGGGCAGCTCCTGTATTGAGCATCCGCCCCCTGGTGGTCAGTGTACATCATAGCGACTGGTCATTCCATTGGTCGTTCTGCCTGTCATTTGATTTGCATATTAGGCTTTTATTATATAGGATAATTTCATAAATAGATACATAAATACTATGACAAAAAGTTCACCAATGAGTAGCAATTAAATGCCAACCTTGTACTCATACAATGAGGGCTAAGATGGAACTTATTCTCACAGCATTACCATCCTGCTGGAGAAAGATATGTTCTCTGGAGTGGTGGAGGACCATAAGTGCTCATCTGGGCAGTACAGACATGTTATAATGGGAGATCATACAAAAGAACACACCAGTGTTGGAGCAAACACATTTTTAAAATTAGGAAATATATAATACATATATAACATGATAAAATACTTTAAGCAGTACATGAATAGTAAGTCTCCTTTCTACCCCAGACTCTAGGTACAACAGCTGTTAACAGTTTCTTGCATAGTCTAGAAATTTTTCATGCATTCTTGAGACTAAAACAATTTTAATACATAATTTCCATTGCCTCTGTTAGCCACAGGAGATACTAAAATATTACGAAGCTAATATTTTCACAGATTTAGGACATGCAAACAATATAAAAATGAAAGTCAAAGTCTCTTCTCAGAAGTTAACTATTATTGATTATTTATTGTGCTTCTTGAAAAACAAAACAAAATGTATCCGTATGTCATCATAAGAATAGAAAAAAGACTCTTGACTCACCAACTCTATATTCAAGAAATAAAACTCTCTTAGTTGGTGCTCACTAGTTCAGCTTTTTTTCGGGCCATTACTTTACATGGAGGGTTGACATTAAATCTCAATTCCAGGCTTATGTTCTGAGTGAGATTACCAATTACCAAGGCTCTGAGGCCTTCATCTAGAGCTGTGGTTCTCAACCTTCCTAATGCCGCGACCCTTTAATACAGTTCCTCATGTTGTGGTGACCCCCAATTTCGTTGTTACAAATTGAACATAATTAAAGCATAGTGATTAATCACAAAAACAATATGTAATTATATATGTGTTTTCCCATGGTCTTAGGCAACCCCTGTGAAAGGGTCGTTCGACCCCCAAAGGGGTCGCGACCCACAGGTTGAGAACCGCTGATCTAGAGCCATTTGGTTAGTCTTCCAGGCACATTCTCTTTTCCTATCTGCCTTGCCCCTTTGGGTCGGTGCTATTTGCCACCTCTTATATCAGGAATGGGGCACCTTTTTTTCTGCCAGGGGCCATTTGGATATTTATAACATCATTCTCAGGCCATACAAAATTATCAACTTAAAAATTAGCCTTCTGTATTTGATCAAACATTTAATTGGCTCACCCCTAATGCCTTGGCAGGGCCAGACCAAATGATTTCACGGGCCTTATGCACCCTACAGGCCGGACGTTCCCCACCCCTGTATATGCTTCTCTGGGCCACAGGGCAAGGCTGGGAGGGGTTCACCTGCCTGGACATATGCCATTGCCAGTCTCCCTTGAGGCATTCCTGTCTCCCTCCAAGGTATCTGGAATTCAAATGCCTCCTTGAGGTCTTGTGCAGGAAAGAAGGCACAGGCCCTTCCCTTTGAGGCCTACCAGGCTCTTTCTGTATCATTAACTTATTCTTGTCTCTCCTTTATCCACTTCACCCTCACCTGGGGACATCTTTTCCATAGCTTGTGGCTGAGGGTTGGGAGATCTTTCTTCAAATACAGTTATTTGTTTGTAGCTAAACAGTAAGTTTTCCCTTAATGGCTTAGATTTTTAGAAACTTAAGCTGGGAAGAGACCTAAAGGTGATTTCTAGTTTTCTATGCTATCTCATTTCTTCTCAGAGATAACAATCATGGAGATAATGATTACTAAGCGGTGATGGCTGGGGATAATGAAACATAAAATAAGAAGATCGAGAAACTATTAATATTTTTAAAAATATGATCTCAACCTATAGTCCAAATCTTGCCTCTAAGTCCATTTCTGGAGTTTGGAGTATCGTCAAGTGAACCCAAGCAAGGCATAGTGCCATGAAATGGACAGAGTGAGGTTGAAGCCCTAGGTTCCCACCTCTGCCTTGCTCACCGGCAGCCCTGTGACACTTAGGCAAGTGTCTTTCCCATCAGACTGCAATTTGATTAACTGAAAGATGAGTAGGTTGGAGTATGGCATTGTATTGAGTAGGACACATTATTTTGCTGATATTAAAGGTATTCTGCTGTAAGACATTTGTAGAGAGTGTGTGTGTTTAGTGGGTCATAGTGTAAAATGTCTTTCTCAAGTGAGCCATGATCAAAAAGTTGGAAAGTTTCTGGACTAGAGGGCTCTGTGCTATGGGTCTGTTAGTAATTGGCCAAACAATTGTGAAAATAAAGGAATTTGAGATTTTTATTACTGTGGGCTTCAGAATGGAAACGACTGCTCCCTGGGGCTCCAGGCAATGGGAATGGAGCTGCTGCTTCCCACTCTGCCAAGGAACCCACTTAACCCTTAGTTATTTTCTTCTTCTCTAGCCTAACTTAATTTAATGTATTTATATTCTTCCCTTCTTATTTCTCCTTTTCTCTTTCCTTTCTCCCGTCTTTCTTTTCCCTCCTACTTACCTCTCAATCTACCCATCTATATGCTCTCCTTTATTCCTCTCCTCTACCAGACTGCCTTTTGGATACAGATTTAATTGGCATGCTTTTTCTCATGTCAGCACTAAAAATATCTAAGATGACCTTCAGTCCTTAAACTAAATGCTGTGGATTCTTTCTACTCAAAGTGGGGTCCATGGTCAGCAGCCTCAGCATCACGTGGGAGCTTGTTAGAAGGCAGCATCCTGGCCCCACCCAGACCTCCAGAAACAGCATCTGCATGTCAACAAGAACTTATGTGATTCTTATGAAAGTTCGTGTGAGAAGCACTGCCATAGCATCGATTATCTTCTTAAAACAACACTTTGAAAATCTGTCATCAAAACCTTAAGCCTAATTATTCACAGATGCTTCCCATCAATATGGTCACGGATGACGCTCCACTCCCTTGGAACATAGATGAGGTTAGGGGTGGGGCAGGTGTGGAGATGCCGGGTTTGGATGCCTAGATGGGGAGGCGATGGCTTTCCCTGAGACTCAGGACACAGGATATTTAATCATGGAGGCAAATGTGTGGCTGTCTTAATAATGACTGGGACTTTTCTTGTTTGTCCTGGAATGGTAGGTGATGTGGTTTGTGGTTTCAGGACCTGTTGTATGTTGTCAGATGGCAGCCCGAGGACATGCTGGTTGGTTTCAGTTGGCTCAGAAATGGGCATCATTCTACTTGTTAGGTTCTCTGGGAGACACAGGATGAGTGGGAGGAGGTCATCCACTGAGAATGCATCTGTTACCAGAAGGGCGGCAGGTCCTGGATTTCCTGGGACAGTCATAGGTTAACACCTGCTTCCCAGAAAAATTGTTAATAGTAGCCACTTTCACGTTCAAGTGTGTCTCAATTTGAACACTAAATTGTGGTCACACTGGTTATTATAGACTAGTAGCCCTGCACATGAATCCATGCGCCAGTAGCTTGCTGCCACCCTCCTGTAGCTCCCCCCGCTCCCCTGCTCCTCCACTCCCCCCTCATAGCTTGCTGCCCTGCCCCATCCTGTAGCTCTCCTCCTCCCACTTGTAGCTCACTGCCCCACCCTCCTGCTGATCCGTGATCCGGTCGTTACATGGTCAGTCATTACATAATGACCATTTGCATATTACATCTTTATTATATAGGATATGGGGAGAAGCTGACCTCTTTTAGGGACTGAGTGACAATGAACCTAACAAGCTAGAGAGGTAAACACCCATGAGTCTATTTGTTGCTAAGGTCCAAAGCCAGGAAAACAATTCCCCCTCAGTCCATGGCCCTGACACTAGATATCAGGGGGCATGTTAGTCACCTGGTGTGTTTTGAGCACTTCCCAGATTGGTGCCAGTTCTATGATTATACCCTATCATCTTGATCTAACCTTTGACTTCTCCCGTCTTGGTTGTCTTTCTGGGTGCCTTCACCCAGAATGAGACTGTGTTTTTCATTCCCTTGAACTTCTGTGCCAGCCATGGCCCAATGAAGGGTGCGTTTCTGTAAAGCTTAGATGGCTTCTTTGGTCTTTGTGTCTCCTGATTTATATTTAGGGTAGAGGAGATGGTGCTCCAAATAGCTGAAATGCCTTGTACTCTAGATTGGAAGTAGAAGGCTAATGTATAAGTGCTACCAAGGAGGCAAGACATTTTTAGACATTCATTGCATTGAAGTTCTGAAACAGAAACTAGATTTGACACCAGATGGTTAAGAGCAGGAAGATGGAGAGCCCTCAAGACACAGGCTTTCCAGGACTCGAAAGCATATTCATCCTCAGTTCTTTCCCATACATCTCAAGGGCCATAAAGAAGATCAGATGATCCTAAGCTTTAGGCTCTGTAGCTCACCCTTGCACTTGGCTCCTGCATATTTAAGGTGGAGCTCAAAAAATGCTGTTTCTCCTCCAGTTCCACCCAGAAGCTGCTAGGCGACCATTCTGGTGGTGCTCTTGGAATTTCAGAGCTGAGTTTTGTGTGTCAATCCTGGGGCAGGCCCCAGCAGATCTGGGGTGAAGGAGCACAAACAGGTGGGCTCTGAGAGATGTCTACACTTGGCTGGAACGCATTGTGGTGCTGTCTCGGGGAGCTGGTATTTATTTTTCCAGTCATGCTTAGTGCTGGGAGGTGTTAGATTTCTTTAAAGCCTTTATGACTCATGACCCTACAAGAGCTCAGATTCCACTTCTCTCCCTCCTCAACCCCATCTGCCTTGTTCTTCAAAATGAAAACAGCAGAATGTTTTAGAGTGGGCCCTTGTTGAAGAGGATGTCTCTGATCAATTTTGGGAAAGCATTTGACAAGCTCAAAAGCACCACACAGTCGGGAGGAGGGATTGTTATTCCAAGGAATTTGTTCGTGGTTGGTTTTCCACAAATGTTTTCAAATGACCAAACAAGGCTTATCTTTCCAATGGTCCCCTTGGAGGCTTACCTCCTTCTTCCATGTGTGCTGCTGGGGCTCAGAGAGTGTTTGCAGTGTCGTTAAGGGACAGTTTCAGAGACACATGAGAGATTTGGTCTATAAAGTTTCACCTGATTTTTGACCTAAACACCCCTTGTCTGGCTTGTTCTACAGGCTCTTTCATAAGACTTGGTACAAAATATCAGTTGGCTTTTCCAGAAATCAAAACCTCCCTTTCAAGATTGTAGTCTTGCCATTATTGAGGAGGTCAACTGGATTACATTAAGACTTTCCAAGCAAGTTCCAGAGAGGAGTTTTAGAAACTCACTGAATTGTTGCTGTGTCTTTGGGACAGGGGTCCAGCTTGAAGAGGTGACCTTTGTGGAACTCAGTACCTGTTTAGAATACAGACACACACACCTGTGCACCACAATACATATACCACAGAGATCTCAATCAGGTCACCATTTACTATTTCCCTAGTGTATCAACACACAGTTTTTTTGTTTGTTTGTTTTATTTTTGGCAGGAGTGGCCAATAAGTAATCAGTAATTTGTTCATTAACTTATTTATTCAAAAATAAATTCATTCATTCATTCAGTCAAAATTTGCTTGGCATTTGCTTTTCAAGGGCAAAGGAGACATGGTCACTGCCTGCATTCACATGGGAGAGATAGTTGAACATTAACCACCCAAATAAAAGTAAACAGAGCAAAACAAAACCCGTTATGGTAAGTGCCATGGAGGAGAGGAACATGATGGGGCTAGGAGACAGTCTGAGGGAGAACTCTGCTGGTCAGGGAGGATCTGAAGGAAGTGTAGCTGTGGTTTGGTGAAGGGGAGGGGACTGTGGAGCCTCTGGCTGGAGAAGACAGCTCATGGAGCAGGAGGGAGGACAGAGAGTTGGAGGAACAGAGAGAAGTCCAGTGTGGCTGCTGCTGGAAGCGAAGCGGGAAATGGGGACAGAGACACCGGCCATGGAAAGACCACATAATTCACCATCCAAACCAAAACACTTGTGAGAGTACAATGAGGGATCATCAATAACAACCCAAACTGGCATCCACCCCTACGGTTTTGGGCAAACCAGGGCACACGCTCCCCGACTTAAAGACCGTGCCAGGGATGTTGGGCTTCATCCTAAAAGCAATGTTAAGCAGGGTGTAAGGTTGGGGATGAGAATGAGGATATGATCGCGTTTGCATCTTGAAAAGATCTTTCCGGTTACACTTTGGAGACAGGAGTGGTGGTGATTTCCTTAGATACCAAGAGTCCCAGTTTGATTTGGATAAATCTCTTTATACTCCAGCTCTGTTCCCTGCTCCCATCCCAGTGCTCAGCGCACATCTGTGCCGCAGCTGCAGACCTGGGATTCCAGAGGCTCTGGCTAATTTGTAGAATTATGGGGACGGTGCCTGGCAATGGAGTGTTCCCATTAGTGCTGCTCATGTTCGCATTATAAGCTTGATGCCTTCCACATGCTCCTGTTTTATTCTGATCCTCCAGGGGACAGGCCAGTAATTAACTCTTTGGAGGAATTTGGCCCAACCTAGTGTCTTTCATTGCTAAGAGTTTCAGAAAAACAGGGCCTGTTGCATGTAAACCAGGGGGAACCACGTCTGGGACCCACAGGGGCTTTGTTCACACGCTGATGTCCCTTGTAGAATCTTTTCTCTGTCGCTTGGAGAGTCACAGAGCTGGTAGGGGCTTTAGGAGATCTGAATCCCTCCTGTGGCCTATGGAGGCATGGTCGTCCCAGCTCGGAACCCTTGTAGGGACCTTGACCACACTCTCTCCTAGGATTCTGTCCCCGCTTTGCCCACTTCTCTCTGTCTCCATTGCCTCCACTCTGGTCCCAGCCGCCATCTCCTCTGACCAGGACCACTGCAATAGCCTCCTGCCTGCTCTCCCTGCTTCCCTCTCAGCCCCTCTCTCACCTGTTCCTTACACTCAGCCAGAGTGCTCTTTTAAAAATAAAAAATCAGCCCGGCCGATGTGGCGCAGTGGTTGAGCATCAACCTACGAACCAGGAGGTCATGGTTCAATTCCCAGTCAGGGTACATGTCTGGGTTGCAGGCTTTATTCCCAGTCTGGGGTATGCAGGAGGAAGCTGATCAATGATTCTCTGTCATCATTGATGTTTCTATCTCTCTTTCCCTCTCCCTTCCTCTCTGAAATGAATAAAACAAATATATCTAAAAAAAAAAATAAAAGCAAAAAATCAACCAAGTCAGTCCCTGTTTAAGCCTGTTCAGCAGCTTCTTATAGCCTTTTGGTTAACATCCACTCTCCTTACTATGTCCCCCAAACCCCACTTTCTCCAACCTTCTCTCTCACCAGCTCCTGCTCACCATACTGTGCTGGAGTGCCACTTTCCTTCTTTCATTTCTTCCAACACACAAACTCTATTTGGTCTCAGAGAGGTTGCCTGGAACATTCTTTCATGACTCTTTAAGTGACCGGCTCCTTCTCATTCTTTAGGTTTCTGTTGAGGTGTCACTTACAGAGAAGGTTTTTCCCGGCCATCTGTTGACAGTGGGTCCCTCTTACTAATGTTTATCACAGGCTCCTTAATTGCTTCCTTTATAGCACACAATTTGTAATTATTTATTAGTTATTTGATTGTGGCAGCCTGTCTGACTGGCTACAATGTGACCACCCTGGGGGTGGGGGTCATGATTCAGTGTCCTCAGCACCGAGCACAGGGCTTGCACAGTGTTTGTGCTCAATAAATATTTATGGAATACATGAACAAGTGGCAGTGGATTGCTTCTTCTGAACCTTGTAGTCATGGTTACCGTTTATTACCATTCTCTTTGGACTTCCCTTTTTATAATGAAGATCCCTTTCATCCACCAGATATTTGAAGAGCATTTTTCTTTTTTGGTCCTTTCTAAGGCTTATTTTCTCTAGTTAAAACATACCCAAGTTAAATAAAAAAAACCCAGTTTTTAATAATTTTACCCTGTGAAATGCCATCTTATTTGATTCAGCCCATTCTTTTGCTAGCCTATCAAATTCTTTTTGGATTCAGAATCTCTTATTTAGTGGGTATTCCTTCCATCTCTTAGGCCACTTAGAATTGATAAATAGGCTAGTTAAGCCCTCATGCAATTCACAAGCAAATATGTTGAATGCCCCAAGAGAGAATTTTCTTCAGGCATTGATAACTTAATGAGCCCATGGAAAAAAAACCTTTGTTTTAAACCTAAAGCAAAGAGTGCAATAGTTCAACCAAGAAACACATTTTTCTGTAGTTGTTTAGATGACATTTCCAATTGGATGTATTGCCTGCTTCATACACGCAACATATTTGAAAAGAAACACAAATTATGATACATAATAGTAGGTGGCCATTGAAATGATCATTTTGAAGACTGTGGGGCACAGAATAATGCTTCTGCTATGTGATATATAGTAAATGGTGAAAGCACAATGCAAAATTGTATTATGGGCAAATTTTCTTCTCTATTTTGAAATGTGTGTTTTTCACATTTATAATGAAAAACATACATGTATACAAAGACTTTTCTTACATTCCTGTTCTAAAAATCAGTGCTTTCTATTACAGAAACCCCCTTTCCCACAGAATTATGGATTGAAAGATGTCCTATAGGTAATAGAGGGCATGCAATCTTTTGGGGACTGGGAGAATTAAACCCCTCCTATTTTTATCACTCAAAGGGCTTACTAGTAAAAGTATGTTGGCATCTTATTTTCTAAGTTTCTTCTTGCTTTCTTTTGAATGGTACTGATACTGTTTTTCTATGAAACATATTTTTAGGAAAAATATGAAATGGATAAAATTAAAAAAAATTTTTCCTTTTCCTTTTACTGCTTCTCTGTCCTCAGGTATGATTTCACACTGTCCCCATGATAACCAGTCTTCCTCTCAACCCTCCTGACATGTACCAAAGCTTCCCTATTTCAAGTACTATTTCCTCATGGCACCTATCTCTGTCCCATTGGAGATATTTCTTTGACTCCAAAAATACTTTTGATGATTACAATAACCTATAAAGTTCAGAAAAAAAATATAAAAAGGGTCCATCACTCACTGCTCAATCACCCAGAAAAAGCCCCTCTATATGTAAAAAAAAAAATAATCAGAAATCCATTCGGTTTAAGGAACTTATGGTTGGTAATGCCTTATTTCTTCCCCCATGTTAACAATTTTTTCATTCTGAACTAATTGGTCTTTAAATTCCTGACTTTCAAGGACTGGCTTATTGGTGGACATTATATTCACTGCAGTGGGGCTGCCAGAACATTTTCTTAGGAAGAAGGGGCTGTTTGCCTCTTTCAATGAAACCAGGAAGGCAGCCGCTTACTCCGCCTTCTTCAAAATGCCTCCCTTCTCCTCAAGATCCCATGTGGAGAAGATGCAATGTAATACTCTTCCCCTGTGTTATTTTTTAAAAAATATATTTTATTGATTTTTTACAGAGAGGAAGGGAGAGGGATAGAGAGTTAGAAACATAGATGAGAGAGAAACATTGATCAGCTGCCTCCTGCACACCCCCTACTGGGAATGTGCCCACAACCAAGGTACATGCCCTTGACTGGAATCGAACCTGGGACCCTTCAGTCCGCAGGCTGACGCTCTCTCCACTGAGCCAAACCGGTCAGAGCCCCTGTGTTATTTTTTTCATTCAATTATTCATCTCGGTCCTCACTTTCCACACCCAGGCAGCTCTCCAACTCCCAATGGTGGTTATTAGGGCAGGCCACCCAGCTAGCCCAAGTCTTCTCTGAATTCCTATTATGCTTTATTGTCCCTTCCACTTGCCTTTTTCCAGCCTTGTATTTTTCGCAAGTTGTTTCTTATGAAGAAGGCCTGCTTTTCATCCAGACATGACTCCAAGGGCCAAATCTGTGCTCCACACAGAAACATTTTATTTAATCAGAATGTGTGGGGGACCTTCGGGCTGGTTCATTTTACTGCAAATGTATACTCAACACTAACCAGAATTTTCCCCTCAGAATATATTCAAGACTAACTGATTCTTCTCTCATGTCTCCATAATAAAGACCAGAGAATATCTTAACATTTTCCATAGTTTTGGAAGTACTTGTAGTTTCAGCATCCTGGAAAGGGTTCTTATTGCCAGAGTTGTACTGTTGAAGCAAGAATATGGAATCCAGGGTTGCACACTTCTCTCATTCTTTGTCCCCAAGACTTGGCTTTTAGTCATCAACTGTACTTGAGGTGTGCAAGTCAGTGATGAAAATGATGAGGAAAGATAAAAAAGATCATGTCAGTGAAACTAGAGGCCCAATGCACAAACTTTGTGCAAGAGTAGGCCTTCCTTCCCCCTGGCTGCTGGCACCAGCTTCCCTCTGGCACCCGGGACCCAGGCTGGCCTCCCTACAGCCTCCTGCAGGTACTGGGGAACCGGGCTGGCTTCTCTCCAGCCCCAGCTGTGTCCAGAAGGACATCCGGAAAGACATCCAGTCTAATTAGCATATTACCCTTATGTTATTATAGATTCGTTTCTATATTCCCTATGCTATACTTTGATTCTTACTAAAAGTTACACTAGGTCTTTAAGAGTAAAATTTATGCCTCACTTAATTCTGTAAATGTACTCATTTAGCACTACTTGTTGGGCACATTTGTGTGTGTGTGTGAGTGTGTGTGTGTGTGTGTGTGTGTGTGTGTGTGTGTGTATGCCAGGGAGATGCTGGGATCTACAGGGAATGAGATAGTCCTTACCCTCAAGAGGATTTGACTCAAAGGTTAAGGGACTTACTCAGGCTCACAAAGCTAGTTAGTGTCAGATCTGGGGCTATATCTGAGGTTGGTCACCCTAGTGGCTGCAACCAAAAATGCCTGATTGCCCTCTGGCATTGTGAGCCATGCTTACTTTGAGTAATTATGATCTCAAGGGTGATCTATTCTTTGGGTCCCTATCTCTTTTAAGATTATAGTCATGAATTGTGAGGGTTTTGCCATAGTTTACTCTTTCTAAGGCTCCCCTTTATGTGTTAAGCAAAGCTTTCTTATAGATTAGATTCAGCTTTTCCTCCTCTCATTTTTTGGGGCAGGGGGATGATCTATGCTATGGTGTTGTAATTGCATTCCTAAGAAGCCTCTTTGTAAAAATCACTTTAAAAATAATTATTTCAAAGAGAAAATAGGGGATTTGGGCTGGGGCATTTAGACTCACAATAATAGAATAATTTTGCCTGCAGGCATTTCAATAATACTGGTGTTTTTATAGCTTTAAGTCTATAGTCATAAAGCTAAATATCCCCAGGCAAATCCAGCTTTGATTGCATCTAGCTTTTGATCAAGAGGAATGGCCTTTGTTTTTCAATCCTCACCAAGACTGTTGGCACAAGGCTTCTCAGTCATTTTTATCACAGTTTTCACCCATTGTTGGATAAACATATCACAGAATCACTCAAACAAAGCAGCTGACAGCACGATTTTTTTCCTCTTTGTCTGATATAATGTTAGTTCTAGCATTACAACCACGTGCATAATGAAAATCACATGTCCCATTATTGATTCAACAAATATTTTTTAATGTCTACATAGCCAGGCACTGAGCCAGGCACTGGGGGTATAGCAGTAAACAAGATAGACAAGCCCTTGCTGTCATGGAGCTTGCATTCCAGTAGAGGAGACAGTCCATAAACAGATAAATGCCCAATATAATGTCCTGTGGTATAAGTGGTATGGAAAGAAATAGTCAAAGAGGAACCAGTGGCTGGATCATGCTGAGCCCCAGAGCCATTGAAGGGACTTTGGATTTTATTCTGAATGTAATGGAAGCCATTAGAAGTTTTTGAGCAGAAGAATGATCTAATATATTAATATTTGAGAAGATCTTCTTTGGCTACTGTAGGACAGGTTATAGAAGGTTCGATGGGACAGATGGAGAAAGTTAGGAGGCCATTGTAGCCTGGGTTTCTCCAAAAAGCTGAGCCTAGACAAGGGATTATATGTAGGTAGTGTGTTTGGGGAAGTGATCCAAGGAACAGAAGTGGAGGAATAGGAAGGGTGAGACCAGAAGGCAAGGTCAAGCCAGTGATGTGGAAGATACTCATGTATTCTATAGACAATTGGGGACCTCTAAGAGGCCAAATTGGAATGCACCTCTGAATTGTTCAGCTCCCGTCCTCTGTTGCTCCAGGGTTGCCTACTGGGGTGTTCACTCCCTTGCACTGCCTAGTTTGTGAATGAGGCAGAGTGACTGAGCAGTTCTCACAACCATCCCACATCCCAAGCAGCAGGGACAGAAGCAAGATCTGTGGTGCAGTTGAGGCACAGTGAGGGCAGCTTATACCCAAGTGGTGTCCGATCCAGAAACAAGTGCAATGAGAGGGGATGGGAGCTCAGGTTTAGATGACAGTGGTGAGGTGCTGGGAAGTGAGCAGATCCATGGGTTGTATCCAAATTAGTGAAAATTAGCATTGGAATAAAAATATCTATATTTTTGCAGTGAAGCAGAACACTAATTTCTCAATACCTTGCCTCTGTGGTGTTATCTCACTTCATAGTCCTGCTGTCATTCCTGCTCACACAACTACCCATTTGTGGGCATCAAAGTTTGTGATTTAAAGCAAAGAAATTGATAAATGAAGATAGAACAACTTGCAAACAAGTTTCTTTCATTTTATATGTCTTCTCTGTTTAACATATTTGATCGATTGTCCAGGCGAATGAAGGTGATGTAATGGGAACACACTCAAACTTGCTGTATATTTGGACAGGAAAATGCACTTTGTCTAAAAGGGTAGAAGACTTATGGACAATTTCAAAAATGTCTGTCTAAAAGTTAAAAAACAAAAGAATATCCCTCCTTTGGTCACGGTTATTTGAGTTTCTTATATCCCGCTAACTGAAGGCCAGGAATACAATTTTCATGGTATGAAACTCAACATTTTGAAAAATAATGTGCATTGGGGTGTTTCCCAGGAAAAGAAAAACATCTGTAACTTGTTTTTAAGAATCTCCTGGTGGATAACTGTGCCTAGAAGGGTGATTCTGGACAAGAGCAATCCAAAGACTGTGGCCAAGAGCCACCGTGAGGAGATGAGGTAGAAAGGCCTCCTGGTGTCAGAGGGGCTCTGGGCTCCCGGGGAGTGTTTTGTGCTGCTCTCATGGAAGCATTGTCTCCCTTGCCCAGGATGGCTCTGCTACATTTCCATCACTCTCTACAGTCACCGTATGCTTTCTGTTTGATCTCACTTGGACAAAATGTGAATATACTTTTACTATTACTAATTTCCTTATAACGAGTCTTCTTTTATGCAAGCACTATGCCAAGGCCAATGCACACGTATGCATTGATAGAGAACAAAGCTTTTCTTCGTAGATGATTCAAAAATTCTTTGTGGAGAGAGACATCTTTTGCAGAAAGGTTTCTTCAGCTCATTGAGATGTGGAAGGAAGCCTCTGGGGACTGGAGGTGGGGGTGTCAGGTTATTCCCAGGTTTAAAAATAAGGACTCTTTGTGTTTAGCAAGTGAGATGAATGGGAGATGACAGAGGGCCCAAGAACTAGTGCATTTAGAGGATAAGGGAAGAAGAGACACCCCATGGCTTGAACTAGGAGGAGTGACTTGGGAATTAAGCTTGTCTAGTTTGTACTCCTTGTGCGGTGAGACCTCCTGCTCACAAATCTTTATTATAATTAGGAGTCACGATTTGCAGAGAAAGGTGGACTTGGAACTAGCACACTCAGGCTTTGTAAATAACTTGGAGAAAGGCTAATAACTGGCTTATGTTCAAGAGGCAATAGAGTGAGTGGTTAAGAATATGGATTTTTATCCCAGCTCTATCCTGTTTCAGTTTTTCTCCATTTACCCTTCCTATTCTCAGCACTGTCTGTGCCCTGGGAGGCTGACCTCTATCTATGTTCTATGTCACCTGGGCTCCTCTAATCTCTGACTTCCAGTTGAGTTTGATCAATGAAATGGGAGGTGCTGGCAGAAGATTAGAGGACGGGAGAAAAGAGAGATCAGAATGTTAATTCCCATGGTTTTGGCAGTGACTAGGCTTCTCTATCGATAGCCATCTCTCCCATGTGTACAGCTCTCACCTGGTTTCAGCAGCATCAATCTCTCCTCTTGTCCCTTCAGGCCTAGAGGTGATAATGACTTTCTGTTGGGTAGTCCCTAGATCCATCACTATATTTGTTCCCTTAATTCTGCCACACATTAAACATTCTGTTCCCCTTTGAACATGCCTACCTCCCTGATTGTTATAGTGAATAATCTTGAGCAAGTACTTAACTGTTTTGTGCCTCTGTTTTTACATCAGTAAAATGGGATTAGTATTAGTATATAGCACATAGAATTGTTGGGAGATTAAAGCAATTAAGAGTACTTTGCATATAATAAGTAATTATATTACTTATTACAGTGATAGTAAGTTTCTCAATTAATCCTTAAAACAATTCTATAATATAGGTATTATTTTTTCTTATTTTACAAATGGAAAAAAGAAATGAAGGCCTAGTGAAATTTAGATAACAGTTGTGATTCAAAAACCAGGTGAGAAGCCATTGTTTTTACCTAATTGCATAAAATGAGATTTCCCACCTAGTTAAAGGGGAGAGACTAAATAGTAAGATTAGTAGCTAACAAACAACATACTGAAATACTCCAGTGTTGGTGGAGTATGTAGTATATTTATTTTTGACATTTCATTTTAATTTTTCTTTATTATTGAAAGTATTGCGGATTTTCCCTTTTTTATCAGCCCACCCCACCCTCTTTCCAGGCCTTCACCACACTATTGTCTATGTCCAGGGGTTATGCATATATGCATATAAGTTCTTTGGTTAATCTCTTCCCACCCACTCCCACCTTTTTAAAGAAAGATTTATTTTAAAAGAAATGAATCTAGAAGTGACTTTGGACAGTAAAAGGAACATCTGTCAATGTCAGGCCATGAAGCATGGCTTTTCCCCCCTCAAACAGAGCTTGTCACTTACATTTTTATTTTTTTTAAGCCAAGTGATTTTTCTTTTGGCTTCAAGGGCCTTTCCTTTTTAGTATGCTTTTGTGTCCTCAAAACTTGATTCTGGGAAAGAACTATTTTCATCTTCCCTTATTGCCACTGAAAAGATCCGAAATCCTGTGATTAATGAGACAATTCTCACTGTCGTTTTCCAAGGCAGGGCTTTTGTAGTGAAAGTAGAATGGAAAAGTGAAACTGGAAAGGCTCAGTTTCCCATTAAACCTTCATTTAAAAATCTGACTGCTGTGTGAGGGGAGGAGACAAGGAGACAATGAATGTAATCAGACTGGATTTGTCTAAGCCAGTGATACAGCATCTCCTGAAACTTCTTTTGAAGGAAATAAATTCCTTTTGGCTTCTCTAGGAGAGGTATTATCTTTCAGACTAAAAACAAAATGATGGCCCCAGACAGAGATAACCTGGTCCAATGTGTGTGCCAAGTTTTAGTCGGCGGTCTCCTCTGTGGCAGCTGGATCAGGAGAAGGAAGTACAGAGCAGTTATGTCAGGAAGAGATTGGCCAGAGGTATCAACAGTGATGGTTCTAGACATCAGCAAGATGGCTGGGTAAGATGCCCTCCACTTATATCTCCCCTTAGCAACAACCATTTGGCAGCTGTCTACAGACAAAAGTGACTTCGTGGGAGCTGTGGGATCTAGCACATATATATGCCAGGGGACCCAGAAGGAGTATTGCCCACCCCAGCATTGTTTAATAGGCATGCAGATCTACAGATCTCAGCCCCAGCTGTCCACTCTGCAGTGGCCCATGAATTGGCTCCAGCTGGGAGCCCTGGAGAACATGGCCTTACAATCACTCTTGGATAAGAAAGTCTTTGTGGATGCTTAGAAGTCCAACGGAGAAGTTCCAGCACACCATTGGATGGGGGGAAAATTTTTAAAAATATATATGTTTTGATGCATTGAAGAGGGTAAGAGGAACAGTATGACTATGACTTTACTCTGACAAAAATATATATGTCTAAAATATTGATGCATTGAAGCGGGTAAGAGGAACAGTATGACTATGACTTTACTCTGACAACCTCCCCACAGGCGGCACAGCTCAATGCCGTGAGAGACCGTGGCTGTGATTTCTCCTATGAGGGAAAGTGAGAGTGTGTAAGCGAGAACCCAGCTTTCCCAACTGTGCAGGCCTCTGTCAAAGAGACCCCTTTCTCTCTCACCTCATGCAGGAGAATTAATATTGTTTAAAAGTCTATACTACCCAAAGCCATCTATAGATTGAATGCATGAAGGTGCTCAGTAGAGCAAAAGGGCTTTGAACATAACAGATTCCTTCTTTAGGAGGCATATGGTAGAGATTTCCTGCCCTACTCTCTCTTGAGCCACTGCCCTGCAGACACTGGGCTCATTCCTGCCAGGACCTTCTTGGATGAATGCTAATGGTAACTTCAGAGTCTGACAGCTCGAATCAAGCAGATTCCCTGGGGAGTCATTTTGGCTGGGTTGGGGTCTCTGCCTCCTCCTGCCTCTGGGCTAGGCTGGGGTTTCTGGAACCCAGAGGACTGCTTTGGGCTGCTGGGCTCCTTAAAGGGCATTTAGCACCCTGTAAAAAACTGCTTATTAAAGGAAACAGTAGGACTGCTTTCCCTTTAATAGTCTCACCATGGAAAGTTTGGCCTACTTGGGGAGGTCTGACGTGGAAGACTGTAGACTCGGGATGGTGGTTGAGCCTGTTTGGCAAGGCAGTCACAAGGCTGTAGAGGGGAAGACATGGCCGATTGAGCTCTGAGGCCAAGTTCCTGGTGGTCAGGAAAGCCCAGTGAGAGCGCTATAAAAAATAATAACTGCAGTTAAGCCATTCAAGGGTCCAGCTTTGAGCTGAAATTCCAGATTTTGTCTTTTTTTCTTCTTCTCAGTTTTAAGGTTTGGCTCACCGCTTTTTCCCCTCTCCTGAGATCCTGTTGACACATAAGTGTTACTAAGGCTTCTGGTGGGTGGGGTGAAGGGTGACCATGTCACACAGGAAGGCTAATTGGCTGGGACTCCCCCTGCATCCCCTCCAGCTGGCCTGAATCTCTTTGGTTTTTAATTCTTCCTAAAGGATCTTGGCATTGGTGGCCTGCCTCTCTTTTCAAAATAATTAAAACCAAAGGAATTCAAATTAGGTCCTTTCTTGCTGCCGCTGCTGTTTTGCCCTAGTTTGCAGGGTTGGCAGAAGCAGGGTGCCATTGGGACATTTTGGCTCCCTACCTGGACCTGAACTCAGTTTACTCCTCCTGCAGAGTATGTCCAAGCTGTGATGACCCTGAAAACAGGAATGACAAATTCTGGTCACATGTGAGGCTCTCCCCACTCTGAAACTTATGGCACAAATTACCAATGGGCCAAGGCATTATTTTTCCCCCCAGCTGAGCCTGGGTAGAGTTTTATGATCGTTCTTTAAAAAAAAATAATTTGTTTTTTAAAAGTGAGGTATATGAGTGGGTGGGCGGTAATCAACCTCAGACCTTGTATGCATATATGCATAACCCATGGACA
>NW_005365325.1:3679025-3685792 GCF_000412655.1 Myotis brandtii
CATGTACCTTGATTGCAGGCACATCCCCAGTAGGGGGTGTGCAGGAAGCAGCTGATCGATGCTTCTCTCTCATTGATGTTTCTAACTCTCTATCCCTCTCCCTTCCTCTCTGTAAAAAATCAATAAAATATATTTTAAAAAAAATATATATGTATTAAAACATAATACTTTTTAAAAATGTTTAATCATGTAAATAGAGTTGATAGAGAATAGAGACCCAATTCACCTTTATTTACATCATAAAAAACTGATATTTCAGATATCACATTTCAAACTAATATACATCCTATCACTGCCTAACATGATATTTTGAGATAAACATGACCCAAGTGTCTACTATAGAAAATTTATCCATGGGTATACCTGCATTTACTGCTTCGTCAATAATTGACACAATTATCCTGACTCCTTAAAAGAGAAGCTCAATATTTTCTTTCTTTTTTGGGAGGTTCAGCTTTCCAGGTCATTCAACTCAAACCTTAGTGCAACTCAAAAACTCTGTTTTAATATACAGTTCTCTTTGTTTTACTTTGCTGATAAAATGTATGGAGAACTTTATTTTCCAAACACATAACATGAATTTTAGCATTAAGAAAAACAACTTTTAAGCAAGCTTTAAACAATAGTTTTATATACACATACATCATCACATAATACAATTTTTCCTAAGAAGCACTATCAAGATAAGACCTGAGTTGTTCCATGTGTATTTATCACTATAGTACATTTTGAATATTTGCTCATACAATGCTTTCCATTTCTTAATCTGAAAACTATTTCATTTTTACTTCCCTCTACTAATCCACTAACCCAGAGTAACCTATACTAATCTATAGCATCCAAACTGTCTTGGGTTGATGATGCCACCTGGTGGCAGAAAACTGTCTGAACCAACCATGTTCCCCTAAGGCAGTGGTTCTCAACCTTCCTAATGCCATGACCCTTTAATACAGTTCCTCATGTTGTGGTGACCCCCAACCATAAAATTATTTTTGTTGCTACTTCATAACTGTAATTTTGCTACTGTTATGAATTGTAATGTAAATATCTGATATGCAGGATGTATTTTCATTGTTACAAATTGAACATAATTAAAGCATAGTGATTAATCACAAAAATAATATGTAATTATATATGTGTTTTCCGATGGTCTTAGGCGACCCCTGAGAAGGGGTCGTTCGAGAACCGCTGATCTAGGCTATTATACTTGCCCACCCAGGGAGAGAATGACTATGATTCAGGCAGTCTTCCTTAAGCTCTTAGTGATAATTTCATTCTTCAAAACACGTTAGTTTTAGTGATGGCAGCTTTGTATCTATTTGCTATACAAAGACAGTATACCTTGCTTCCAGTCTGCACTTATCTGTTATTTCTCTTTGTTCACACATATTTTATAAAATATTATTTTAAAAAACCTTTAACTTCATAATAATTTTAGATTTACAAAAAGTTGAAAAGTTAGTTCTTATGACATTTGTCAAAACTAAAAAATTAACATTGACACCATGCTATGAACTAAGCTATAGATTTCCTTTTGTATTTTAGAAGTTTTTCCACTAGTGTTTCTTTTCTTTTTTTAAATTTCGTGATCCAATCCAGGATTTCACATTGTTTAAATTGTCACCTCTTATATGTGACAGTTTCTGAGTTTTTCATGCATTGGTAAATATTTTGCATACAGAATGTATCTCTGTTGGGTTTGTCCTGATATACCTATTTATTTCAATAATTTTAAATATTTTACAGTAGTTTTAGATTTACAAAAATTACAAACAGAACAGAAAGTTCCACATTCCCCATGCCCACTTTTTCTTATTTTTCACATCTTACATTACTGAGGTATATTTGTCACAATTAATGAACGGATATTGATATAGTATTATTCCATAGTTTCTTCAGATTTCCTTATTTTTATTTATTTATTTTTTACCTAATGTCTTTCTTCTATGTCAGGAGCCCACCCAGGATGCCACACTATGTTTAGTTGTCATTTCACCCTAGGCTCCTCTGGTCTGTGATAGTTTCTCAAGTTTCCCTTATTTTTGATGACCTTGATAGTTTTGAGGGGTACTGGTCAAGTGTTTTGTAGACTTTTCTTTAGCTGGGATTTGTTAACATTTTCCTCATATAGACTGGGGTGATGGTTTTATGGGAGGAACAGTATAGAGGTAAAGTGCCATTCTTATATCATATAAAAGGTATATACTATCAATGTATTTATTATGACTGTTGATGTTGACCTTGATACCTTGGCTGAGGTAGTGTTTGTCAGCTTTCTCCACTGTAAATTTACTCCCCCATCTGCTTTTCACACTGTATTATTTATAACAAAGTCACTACACACAGTACACCTTTAAGGATTTAAGGAGTAGAGTTAGTTTTACCTCCTTGAGGGCAGAGTATCTACATACATTATTTGAAATTCTTCTGCATGTCTTATCTCTTCTATTTATTTGTTCAATTGATAGCAGTATGGACTCAAAATTTATTTTATACTTGAGTCATGATCTAATATTACATATTTTGTTGCTTAAATTCTTTCAACTTTGGCCATTAGGAGCTCTGTCACCTGGCTCCCATACTCCTTTAACACAGCTCCATCATGTTGTTTCATTCATTCATTCACTCATTCATTGGTGAACTGCTCACTTTCTGGCACTACAAGATGCTTCAGGATCATCTTCCATAATTTCTGCCTCACTTATAAAATCAGCCATTTCTCCCAAAAGCCCTGTTTCCTTTTATTGGAGAATAGTAGTAGAAACCAAGATCTGGGTGTTAGGTGTGCTCATTGTTGTTGGGGCGTTGTTGCTTCCAAGGCCCTCTCAGCTGACTGAGAAGGAAATATATGTATTAGAGTAACCCATGTATCTATTAATATTTCTCTATGTATGTATCTGTAGCTATATTAAATCAAATATGAATTCATACTGATGTCTCTAGTTCTAATCCAGCCTCCTTTCTTTGCTTATGTATAAACTCTCTCTCTAACAGTAAGAAACCTGGATCCTGTCATCTGGCATTCATTTACTTAATTGTATATCCCAGTATACATGTACATTGGTTGGAGATTTGTTAACCTATATCTCTGTGGAAAGCAATTTTCTCAACTAGAGTGCAGTACTCTGTACAGTTCCTTTTTACATTAGTCTAACAGACTCCACTAATCTCATTACTTAGATCAGCACCTTTCCACCCACCCCCTTCACTGAGCTTTGTTTCATACATTTGCAGTCTAAGTAGAATTTTTTGGTCACATTCCATCTGGGATTTCCCTGACTTCCTAAATGATTTATGTTTAATTTGCACATATCAAGATTCACTCTCTGTGCTGAAAAGTTCTATAGATTTTTTTCCTATTTTTACTTAGATAGTTTTTTAAAATAAAAAAAAATCTTTATTGTTGAAAAAGTACTATATATGTCCCCTTTTACTCCCCTCCCTCCCCCGTGACCTCTTCTAGCCCCCCCCCCTGCCTCCTGCCCCAGGCCTTCACCACCCTATTGCCTGTGTCCATGGATTATGCATACTGTATATGCATACAACTTCTTGTTGCACATTTTTTCTACTTGCTGTTGAGGTATATTTTTCAGAAGTTTAAAAAATTACTTTCATACAAATATAAGATGTGTCAGAGATTGTATTTAACTTATTAATTACCGAAGGGAATGAGAATATATTACAACCAGTCCAAATAGCATTTTAGAAGCTAAGTACCCAATATAAGATTAAGGATGACTCAGTTAGATACAACTGGTTATTGTCTAATCAGGTCAGAGCCATAAATTCTGAGATTATCTGTTCCATTTTAATTATATAAAAATGCACAAGGTAGCCTCTACCCCAACAGGGCTGTAAATAATTCAGACCATAGATTGTCCAGAAGAGCATTGTGCTTGGAGAGCACCCAGCAACCGTTTTTCAAGTGTTAGAGTTTTTTTTTCTGATGCTAAGTTGGTGAAAAAATAAAATTGAGGTTATCTAACAAAGCTACATAGTTGGAAATGGACAAATATTGTTAAAGAGATAAGTTTAAGAGAGAAAAGTAAGAATAGAATGAATCCAGGAGTAAAATTAGACTCAAACATTTATACCTGAAAATCTTGCACACATTCTAAGGGAGAATGGTGAATTCGATCATGAGCTTTCTAGAAGCAAAGAGAAAGCTAGGGGACTCCTAAGACTTGTCATGTTCACAGGTGATTCTGAAATGGATCTGATTTTATTTGGTCTGATTTTTCATTTGGACAGAAAGCAAAAGAAGCTTTTGTTAGATTGGCAGAAATGTCAGTAGCTTCAGAAGCTGAGAAACTTATGGGACAAGAGAAGACCTCAGTTAAAGCCCCAAGGGATCTTTGGCTTCTTAACAAAATCAAACTAGACTCTCCTGGTGCTTCTAGCCAGAAGTCTTTGCAAATTAAACCAAAGCCATAGGTCCAAATCTGCTATAAATCAAACAGAGAAGAGATGTTGCCCACTATAATGTGTCTGGCTAGGTGAATCTATATATATAAAAGGCTAATATGCAAAGTGTCCATGGGAGTTCAACCAGGAGACCAGGAGTTCTATTGATCGCTATGACATGCACTGACCACCAGGGGGTGGCATGGAATGAAGGAAGGCCCCAGCTGGCCCTGATCCCAGCCAGGCCTAGAGATCCTTACCCATGCACGAATTTTGTGCACTGGGCCTCTAGTTTTCCATAAATATCCCTTGAAGGGGTGATAAGATTGTACTAAGGTCAATAGAATATTAAATCCCACCAACAGCCTATCACTAGGGCTGGTCCTCCCAATACCCTGAAAGATACATACCCAAGGTCTGCAGACTAAGAATTGCCAAGAGAGCTCTTTAGGCAAGGATCATAGCTCAGAACGGAAAGCAACAGGTCAGCCCTGGGGGGATCAGAAGCCTGCTCTCAGCCTGATATTGCTTCTGGATTGTTTTGACATTTTTCTTATTAATCTCGATATTGTATTTTTGCATTTTAGGTAAAGGTCCTTTTGACATGCCCAACCTTTGTTCCTTTGTCTGCATTTAGGCTTTAGAGACAGGGACTACACTAAGTCTTGATAGGCAGCATTGGGAGTATCATGAGAGAAATCCTAGAGGGAAGGAAAGTATCAGAGGTCAAAAGTTGAGGTTACCTGTGTGGCTGGGTCTTCCCCAGAACTGTACTTCCCAGGGGCACATCACTGCTCTGGCTTTAGAAAGAAAACCTTCTAATTGGTTACTTTAAGGATGATTCCCTTGCTGCGTCTTTATGTAGACCTGAAGTTGCGATCCTTTTTACCTGAATCATCATCTCTTCGTCAAGTAGAAGCACAGTGGGATTGCTTCCCCATACAGGATTAATGGGAAATAGCCTTGTTTTTTGAAAGGGTGTTGGAAATACAACCCCTTCCTTGGTCTCCAATTCAGGCAGATAATTTCCAAGATAAGTCTATTTTATTGAACTGTTTTCATTTTCCCAGTGAGGTCACCACTCTGCCTCCCCAGGAGGCCTCCCACAGAGGGAACATCGCACCGTCCGCTCAGCCCTGGAGATCCTATCTGGCTGCCTTGGCACGTGTCCCGAGCCTGAGACATCATGAGAGCAGATATGGCTCCTCCTCGTCTCACCGCAGAGATGTGAATCTCAGTGCTCCAAGGGCCAGTTTTGTGGTTTACAGAGAGTGAGGAGGGCTCAGGGAACCACAGGGCAACCATTTTATCTGAGGATGCTCTTTAAATCCCCCAAATTGGGTTTCAGGCTGCAAAAATATTGAGGAACTTTCCATTTCCTACAGTATTCATTGTAAATTAGGATAACAATTAATGTTGGGAATATTCTGAAGGCCATGGTAACCATGCCTTTCAAAGAAGAGAAAATTCTAAGCATCACAAAAAATCCACTCTCATATTTATGCCCAGATACTATTTTTTTTCCCATTATTTACATCACCACTATCACTGCAAAAAAGAAAACACACCAACAAAACAAAACTGCCTATAGCTGCCTAAAAATTTTTCCTGCATATTACCTGGGGTTTTATACTTACAAAAATCATTTCTGAGTTAAGAAATCTTCTCTAAATTATTTTTGAAATTGTAGCATGTGAGATAGCAGTCATTCACAGTTCAGTGTTATTTAATTATATAACTTGTTTTCCCCCTAACATTCTTGTGATCAGCCCCTAAGGAAATGGAGATTTGATTGGAGAGGAGTGGAGAGTTATAGGGTGGGAGGGACTTAAATTAGGGAAAACTGGATCATAACTAAGGACCCCTTCAGCCTTAAGACATTCCCCTTATCAAAATATATTTTCTTTAAGAAATGTATGTCCTGTGTTTAAGCCAATCTGAAGTACAATATGTGGCTATATTAACACACACCTGAGGATAGTCACCTAAAACAGTCAGGGTCTCAAATTCAGTTGAGGTAGTGACAAGAGAACAGATCCAAGTGAATGGCTTATTATTCCATGTCTAGCTCTCAGAGAGATTTCAAGCTAGTGGTGGCTCTGACCACCAGGGGAGTTAGGAAGGCAGAAGGGAAAGTAGAATCCCAACTTTGGAGGTGCTCGCAGGCAAGCAGCTTATAGCATACTCTGCAGCTCCCTCAGGTCCATGGTAAGGTCTGCCACCCTCTTTAGAACATTCTCCCTAGGATGACATTTGACCCACTGTAACATATCCTCATTCATTCATTCATTCATTCATTCATTCCCAAGTAAGCATTAAGTCATGGTTTTTAAATACAAACAACAGAAGCTGACATATATATA
>NW_005365325.1:3685824-3691809 GCF_000412655.1 Myotis brandtii
TAAAAGGGTTGCATTGGAAGATTAACAGGGAACTGAATATCAAAGCCATGTAGTTTGCAGATATGACCCCACTTTTCCACTCTTCTCTATATCCACGCCCTTCACAAAGTGACTTTGAAGCTCTTCCCACCAGGCAGTGGTTCTCAACCTTCCTAATGCGGTGACCCTTTAATACAGTTCCTCATGTTGTGGTGACCCCCAACCATAAAATTATTTTCGTTGCTACTTCATAACTGTAATTTTGCTACTGTTATGGATCGTAATGTAAATATCTGATATGCAGGATATATTTTCAGGGGTCGCGGCCCACAGGTTGAGAACCGCTGGAATAGAGCCTCATTCTAACCCCCTTGAATTTCACCCACTTGCTTTGACCAATAGAATGCAGTGGAGATGGTGACGCTTCCATTCCCTCTCCTGGAACTCTGCACAGTGAATTTGAATAAGATCAGGCTAGACTGCTGGGAGATGAGACACCATGGAGAATAGAGGTGATCTCAGCGGAGGTAACCCTAGCCCACCAGCCTCCGGTTCACCAACAGCTGATCACAGATACATGTGTGAATCCTCCCAAGACCTGGAGAAATGTTCAACTTGCCAAGCCCAAATTACTGACTTCCAGAATTTTGAGATAAACAAAAGGACATTGTTTTATACTATTAAATGTTGGGATTATTTGTTACACAGCAAAAGCTCACTGATACCAAAGCCTTGAGAAGAATAAAATTCAGGAACTAGGGTACTTGTGGTTCCTTTAGAGAGCTGCCACCAGATGCCATAGCTCCAGTTGCCTTTTTGAACTTTGCCTGTGCCCAGGTAAAATAATTTGATTGGTCTAACTTGGGTCATGTGCCCTCCCCTAGGATGGGGCTGCAGTCTTCTGGGTTAGCAGCATTGTCAGAATCATAAGGTGCAGACAAGGGCAGATCCTTAAAGAGGAAGGGGGATAGCAGCTGCTCTTTCCAAGAAAAGGGATGAGGAGATCCCGGGTAGACAAAACACATGTCCATTATAAATATTTATTCTGTGTATTTACTTAAGGAGGAGAAAGATATTCACTTTCATTAAGGCAGTTTGGTCCAATGGAGGAGTCCAGCAAGCAATGGTGTCAAACAAGTAACAGTGTGGTTACTGCTGTCACAGAGGGGCTGTAGATGGCTTTGCAAGCCAGGGAATGACACCTACCCCAGGTCCACTACTAAGAAAAGATTCTGGGAGGAGACTGCTTTGGAATGAAGTTCTGTGAGATAGAGAATGAGATAAGAGGCAGGAGTGGCAAGCAGCACTGATATCCTTCTAGGCCAGTGATGGCGAACCTATGACACGCGTCATCCTTCTAGGCACTTGGACTAGCCCGAGTGAAAACCTGTAGTGAGAGTTTAAAACTATCACCATGGGCCAAATTCATACCGTGGTATGTCTGGGGTGCCCCAATTTCTTAAAAAAAAAAAAGAATTCCACCCACAGATTCCACTAGTTTCTCTTGTTTCATCTCCTGTCATAGTGAGTCTTGTATGCTTGCTAAGGACTGTGTGTTTACTTCTATGAGAAATGGGGAGATATTGCAAATATTTGAGCAAGGGAGGGGTTAATCATACTCAGATTTGTGTTTCAAAAACATTGTTCTGGCAGTAAGTAGAAAGAAGGAAGATGGCAGGGGCAGGAAAGTAGGCAGGGAGACCAATAAGGAAGCTACTGTTGTTTTCTAGACAAGAGTTAATGGCTTCCACTGAAGGGAGTGGAATGAGGAAACAGTGAGGATGGGATGGATCTTTTTATGAAATCCTCAAAGGATGTAGGGAGGCACAACTTGCTTCTATCTTTAAAAGCACTATTATTCCCTTAAAGTACAGCCATAATTTGGGGGGTCTTTGTGACTGGTAACACATCTTCCTTTAGGTCAAATAAGATATACTTGTTAGGGAGAAATTGGTAATAAGCTTAAACCTGCATGATGCCTTGACAGCAATCCCTCCTTGCTCTTGCTTGGAAAAATAAACAGCTCTCCATGGACCCACTCAACTTGCCAGAGAGCCACGCTGTTTCCACACCCGCTCAGAGTCGCGGTGTGAGCCGGAGGGCCGTCCAAGGCCAGCCCTGAACTGGAACCAGATGGGAGAAGATTCCTGCCAGAGACCGTCATCCAAGCCCTTGCTCCTCAGTGATCAGAGGTTGTCTGTTCAGAAAAAGTGCATCTGATGCCTTAGCCACAAGTGCATCAACTGAAATAACAATGCAAGGAGGTGTCTGCCTGCGAGGGATGAAAGGAGCAGCTGCAGACAGATCCACACCAGGCTTCGGGGAGGGAGGACGGGGCGATGCTCTTGCTCAAAGGGGTTTGGACAGAAAGCAAAGAAAAACAGATTGATTTGAGGTTTCCTCCTTTAATATGATAGAGTAGGCTTGGAGAATAGATGCAGATCTTGGAAGGATAAAGGAAAATATGTGAATTTATAGTGGAGAGAAGTGCATTTTTGTTAGCTAGTACTTAAAAAAAAACCACCTTGATATTCAACAAGTATCAATCATTCCATTAGCAAGTTACATGTTTGTTACAAGCATTAAAAAAAATCACAGCTGTGTTTATAACCCTTTTATTCTGGTTGGGAAGCCCAGACATTTGATGGAAAATTGCTGATATTGCCCAGCTGGTATGGCTCAGTGGTTGAGCATCGACCTATGAACCAGGAGGTCACAGTTCAATTCCCAGTCAGGGCACATGCCTGGGTTGTGGGCTTGATCCCCAGTGTGGAGCGTGCAGGAGTCAGCCGATCAATGATTCTCTCTCATTATTGATGTCCCTCTCCTCTCCTCTCCTCTCCTCTCCCCTCCTCTCCCCCTTCCTCTCTGAAATCAATAAAAATTGATTTAAAAAAGAAAAAATTAAAAAGAAAAATGCTGATATTAAAGGAAGGAATAAAAGTTAATAGCAACCAGAATCTATCTATCTATCTATCTATCTATCTATCTATCTATCTATCTATCTATATATAAAAGCCTAAGTGACCAAACGACTGAACGACCGAACGACTGGTTGGTCAGTCACTATGATGTGCACTGACCACTAGGAGACAGATGCTCAACCCACAGGATCAGGCTCCCTCCTGTCTGGATTGGGCCTGCAGGGATTGGGCTGAAACTGGCTATCCAACGTCCCCTGAGGGGCCCTGGATTGCAAGAGAGCACAGGCCAGGCCGAGGGACACTACCGGTGCACACATCCATGCACCAGGCCTCTAGTCTATTGATAAAGGGAGGGGATACCTGAGGAAGGCAATTTGGCAACGAAATCTGATTTTAGACTTTTGTTTTAATCTCCAAAGGATACCATTGCATCACAGAACTTCGCTGATGTGCCTGAAAGAAGACCGCACCTCACGCAGCTCTACAGCTTGGTCCCCTCACCAGGCCACATGGCCCACACAAAGCATGCTCTATGCATTCTTTGTTTTTCATAAGTCTCGGAATTATGTTGTCAATTGCACAATTTTGTTGTATTGTGGTTTTGCATGTGTGTGCATGTTTAAAGCATTGATTTGTTAAATGAAACATTTCAAATACATTGCATGTCACACAATCCTGTTTTTCCATTTTGCTATTCTTATTTTATTTATTTTACTAAATGAGGCAGCTCTGGAAATGGCAGCAAATCTGTCCTCTCCTGACAGTGGTGAGCTCCTGATGGTGATGCAGGAAATGTTAGGGCCCTGTCTGATTCATTGCCGAATAAGAGTGATTACTCCTTATTGAAGAGCTATTTGGTGCCAGTTACTTTACCCATATCCTTTAAAATGAAAAATTTGTATTTGTAAGCAGAAACGATAGAAACATTAGACGAGGAGGTTAATAAGTCCTGCACCATTGTGGGAAATCTCATCATCTGAGACCCCAGTTAAAAAAAACAGCCATGTTGTCTCAGAGTCATGATGGCACCAAGTTGGATGAGGGGCCCGGCTGCTTTGGTCTGGTCAGTGGGGCTGAGGGCTGGGGAGGAAGGTGGGGAAGACTCTTGTTAAGGGAATGAAGTTGAGAGAGGTCTCTGCATGACTGGGCACCGATTCCTGATAAGGGAACGTAATTCTGAGGTACCAGCCAGGGATCAAGGCCCTCCCAGATCAGAAGTGGGGAGGATTGCTGGTGACTTTTTGCTCAAGCTGCCTGCCCTTTAGAAAGTGCCCTCTCATGGCTCAACCCAGCATGGCTCAATGGTTGAGTGTCTACCTATGAACCAGGAGGTCATGGTTGGATTCCTGGTCAGGGCACATGCCTGGGTTTCGGGTTCGATCCCCAGTGTGTGTGTGTGTGTGTGTGTGTGGGGCGGGGTGGTGCAGGAGGCAGCTGGTTAATGATTCTCATCACTGATGTTTCTCTCTCTCCCTCTCCCTTCCTCTCTGAAATCTCCTCAACCTTTTCTGTCAGACTTTATCTTTTCCCGTGAGAGGCCCAGGGCCCTTCTGAGACATCAGCCCCACTGTGCTCACACCTATTGAGAGTCTGGGTGTGAGGGCAGCTTTTACCCCTCCTGCCCAGGAGGCAGAAGCCTGGCCCCATGCCATTGCTCAAACCCCAACAACAGAGCACCTGCTCTCTCTTTTCCCTGTGATTTTGTTCCTTTGCTGACGGGTTTACTGCATTTTCATTATGTGCTTCTCTTCCCCAATCCTGCCAAAGGTCAGGGTGGGTAGTATTTCTCCTGGTGAAAACCTCGCCTTTGCCTAGTGAAATCATCTTCTTTCATGGAAATGTTTCCAGGAGGCATGAAATTCAAAGGCAATGCAATGCTGAGTTCAAAGCAGGACCTTCATGAACCCTACATACAACATGTCAAACGTACCAGCTGCACCCATGTTCCACATTAAATTTACTTTTTTTTGTCTTAACTCTAATAAGGGTTTTTATATCTGTGCTTTAGAAATTACTTGGTGCTATGTTACTTATTTAATTTAGAATTGGCTGTGAGTTCCCAATAATTACTGTGTATTTTTAGGGGAACTTATGAAGTGAGAAAACTGAACCTTAAGTTGTATTAGATGGAATAAAATCCTTATGGATATTAAACTCAACAGTGGAGGAAGTGGCATGTTGGTACATTTCGCAGACATTTAGTTAAATTTTCATTATTTTTTCATTTATTGCTTTTTTTTTGTAGACATGGAGCTAACAACTGTTTTTCTATCTGAATTTCATGCCGTTTTCTGGGCCCCTGACAAGCTCTGACCTCTGGGATCTCACTGTGCTGGTAAGTTTCTGATACAATCATGGTTCTCAGACATTTTGGCTTTGGGACCCTTTTATACTCTGAAAAATGATTGGGGGGCCCCAAAGAGCATTTTTATTTTTTATTTTCAAATGTTGGTTTACCTACTAATATCTTTGTAGTAGAAATTACAACTGAGAAATTTTAAAGTGATTTAGCTACTAATTAAAATAATAATCATAGCCCTGGTCATGGCTCAGTTGGTTGAAGTATCATTCTGTCCTGTCACACACAGAAAAAGGTTTCAGGTTTGATTCTAGGTCAGTCGGGGTGGACATGGGAGGCAACCGATGTCTGTCTCTCTCTCTCTCTCTCTCTCTCTCGCTCTCTCTCTCTCTCTCTCTCTCCCTCTCCCTCTCCCTTTCTCTCTCATCTCTAAAATCAATAAAATGCATATCCTTGGGTGATGATTAAAAAACACACAATAATAAACTGATTATTACATAATGGAAGATAGATTCTCATAATCTCATCTGCATCCAATGTGTTGCTGTATATTGTTTTGATTACAGTATAGGAAAAAATTTAGCCTCATGCACATATGTAGTTGGAAAAGGGAGTTATATTTTAATAGACTTTTAAAAATACTAAATAAAAAATTGACTGCCAGTTTCTTTTTTAAATTTTATTGTTGACATTGCAGATGTCCCCATTCCCTCCCCCCTCACTTTGCCCACCTCCCCCCCGCCCCCCCCCCCCCCTCCCCCCGGCCCCCCCCCCACCCCTGTT
>NW_005365325.1:3692068-3733855 GCF_000412655.1 Myotis brandtii
CCTCACTTTGCCCACCTCCACCCAGCCCCCACCACCCCTTCCCTCTGGCCCTCACCACACCGTTGTTTGTTTCTTAAAAATTAGTTTAATGTGGAATATGAAACCATATCAATGAAATCTTCATGCTATGATGTTACCTTAAAATCCACTAGCTATTCTGCACTTTGAATCAATGCTTTAACCTGTGCATGCTTTTGCAACATGATGCATTGGACATTTGGAAAATATTGGTTCATTGACTTTTGCAGATCATCCAGATGTTGGCACTTTTTATAGTTTCAAAACATCACATTCATTAATGCCACCACAGATCACATCAGAAAAGTCTGTGGGTATTGGGAAGTTGGCACATTAACAGTAGCATATATGTTTTCCAAAATTCCAATTCTCCTTTGAAACTCAAATGTTATCATTGGCAACAAACACTGTCAGTTGTATTGCTTTATGTAACAGGCCCACTTATTAATTTTTGAGAACATGTCTGCCAACTACCCAAGCCTGAATGGCCATAGTTTTTCATTTCTTTCAGGTGCACATGGTAATCCATGAAAAAAAGAGTTTAGTCCCACTGTAGCTCAAATGTTGTGCAAGTTCTTTCCTTGAGGCAACCATGGCACTTGCACATGCGTAGAAATGCATTATGCCATCTGCCCATTTCCTCATGCAGAATATTAGAAGGAAATGTGCCTAAAGGTTGAGATTTAATAAAATGAATAATTATTCTGCTTCATCAAATACATGCTTAAGCCAAGCAGCATTTTTTTCCTACTGTGAGCAGGTGCCATTAAAGAATGCAGTGACCACTATTGCAGGGCGGGGCGCTGCCTTGGTGCATGCTATGGCCCTGGCAGCCTTCCCCACCTTTTCTTTTGCACTATTGGTGCAAATGTAAATGCACTGGGAAAGGAGAATACTACCTTAGTGTGACTGTGAATATCAATCATTTTGACCTTGCAGATGGACCCCCCGTCAAGGTTTTGGGAACCCAGAGAGGCCACAACCTCACTTGGACAACCCCTGTGATACACAGCCCTCATACACGCACCCAAGGCGGGGCCAGGCACATCATAAATGTTCAATCAGCTGTAGCTAAGACCATGTTTTTGTCACCTTTCTAAGCATCACTTTTCTCTTTTAAAAAATAGGGTTAATAGTACTCACCTCCTAGGGTGGTTGTGGAGAATAAATGCAGCTAAGTATGTAAGATGCTTAGCACCGTGTCTGGCACATAACAAATATGTGATTAGCATGAAGTGTTATTATTATGAATGTTGCTGATAATAAGTCATCTGAACACTCTTTCTGGAGAACACCAGTGGGATCCCTTCATATTCCGACTGCCTCTGCTTTACTGGGCTCTTTCCTCCTGAGATTCTTAGAGGAGGCGCCTCTTTTCCCTTTGTGTCTTCCTCCTTCACCCCAGCTGCTCCCATGCAAGCTGGGAAAAGGGCCTCCGCCAGGAATTCCCGTTTGGTCGAGGGCAACAAAAAGCTCCAGTCATTTTTTCCCCCCAGCTCTCGCAATCTGGTCTAGACGCTCTGAGGAGGTGGAGGATATAATTACAACTTGGAACACTTAACATGCATCAGCCACTCAGCTCCTCCTGCCTGTGTGTGACTCAGGCCCCGAGAGGTCACTGAAATCTGCTGATTCACTCACCCAGATAAGCTGGAAGTGAACCCTGGAGCTCCAGGGCCAATGGCCTTGACCGCGCAGTGCCCTTTACTGGAAATCCATTTCTCCATTCGGTTCAGTTCAATGCAAAGCCGCACCCTCTGTGTACTGCACCGCGCCTGCGTTTGGCTGAGCCGGTTCTTCTCTGTGGGCCACTTTCCTTGGCCCTGCCCTGAATCTGGGAGGCTGACCTTTACTGATGGCATCACCAGGCTCTTTTCCCTCTGGCCTCCAGTGGGAGTCTGTCTATGGCAGGGACTGCCAGGATGGAGATTACAGGTCAGAAGGGAAAGAGGTCAGTGCCCCACCCCCACCCTGCTCAGGGCTGGTTCTCCTTTGCTAGGTTTCTGTCTGCTGACCTCCCTTCCACCATTACAGCTGGCTCTGGCTCTCACCATAAGCTGGTAATATCTTCTCTCCTTGTTCCTTCCAAGGTGCTAACCACCTCCCTCTGCGGCTAGTACGTGGCAGGTCATTCCCTCCTGCCTGCCCGCACCCCTGAGAATACACCTTCATGACACGCTTTCCAATTAAGCCTCTGAGTGCCAACTGCTCCCCAGCTGGACCCTGACTGACACCAACAGGATCCTGCCCCTGGGAAGCTCCCGGTCAGCTTTGATGAGTTATCCCCACATCAGTCAGTGCAAACCACCCCCACAGCTGCTCTTACATCCATGAACCAGCTCTGCTGTTATGCACTAAATATTTCTGATTCACTTGCCTCACTTTTTGCCATAGATTAATTTAGGTACAAAAGAGACTTCCCCCCATTTAAATCTATCATCTATCTATCATCTATCTATCTATCTATCTATCTATCAATCATCTAATCTAGCATCTCTCTATTATATATTTAAATGGAGGTATAAGTTACATATAACACACATAAGAGATTTTTTTTTATTACCATCTAAATAAAAATGAAGCCTGGCCGATGTGGCTCAGTGGTTGAGCATCGACCTATGAACCAGGCGGCAGCACAGAGAAGTGAGTGACAAACTCGGAGGTGGAACGTCGGAAGGAAACTGTTGGCCAGGTTTATCAGAGTCTGATTTAGGGTTGGAAGACTGGCAGAGAAAGGGGCTCTCTGGGGTAGAGTTAGGGCAGGTGGAAAACTTGGCAGGGTATGTTTAGGAAAGGACAACATTCGCAGAAAAAGCAACCCCCCACTCAAGAGGCAGCGAGGGCTTAGGACAAGCTGTCTAGGAGAGCACTGCTCAGTGTGGTTCTCAGAGCTGCCACACCAACAAGACTGGGAACTTGTTAGAACTGCAGATGACCAGGCTCCCTGACCCGCTGAGCTGGCACTCGGATGGAGGGCCTGCCAGCAATTGGGAGTTTAACAAGCCTTTAGGAGAGTCTGTGTCGGCTAGAGTTTGGGAACCCCTGGCCTGGAGAAAGAGGGCAGAACATGAGCCATAACAATGAGCATGGGATTTTCGCACACAATAACAGTAAGAGCCATTTAGTGGGCACTCCCTATGAGCCAGGTATTGTGCTAATCCCTTTACCTGTTCTATCTCCTGTAATTCTCACATCAGCCCTGACAGAGATACTATTATGCCCATTTTACAAATGAGCAAATTAAGGCTTGGGTTGAAGTGTGTAGCTACTAATATTTATTCCTAAGGCAATGGAGCCTAGAACAAGGAGGCCACAGGGTGGTGGAAGGAGAGCCAGAGGATGGATTTGAAGTGATTGCCAGAGATTGTCTATAGCAGTCTGTCCAATAGGACTTCCTGTGCTGGTGGCAATGCTGCGTCTGCATAATCTAAAATGACAGCCACTCGCCACAGGGAGTGACTTGACTGGTGACTGCTACTGTGACTACCGTGACAGAGGAACTCCATTTTACATTTTATTTAATTTTAATGAATTTGAATATAAATATGTAGCCACATGAGGCTAGGGGCTGCCATCATAGTGCAGGTCTAACATCACAGTGAATAAGTCCAAGGGCAGAACATGACCTTGGGTCTGTCTGACTCTCAGAGCCATGGGCCTGCCCACTGTTGCTCCTAATGCAAAGCCCCCCTTGCCTGGTGTGGTATCTCTTTCTGGTCAAGTCTCTGGGAAAGTACCTCTTGACCCAGGACGGCTCTCTGAGAGCCCTATCCTTGGCTGGTGAGCGCCTGCCCAGCGACTGGAGAGAAGGCATAGAAAGGAGCCATGCCCGGCTGGTGTTGCTCAGTGGTTGAGCATCAACCTCTGAACCAGGAGATCATGGTTTGATTCCTGGTCAGGGACAATGCCCGGGTTGCAGGCTCGATCCCCAGTAGGGGGCGCGCTGGAGGCAGCCGATCAATGATTTTCTCTCATCATTGATGTTTCTATCTCTCTCTCCCTCTCCCGTCCTCTCTGAAATCAATAAAAATATATTTTAAAAAAGGAAGGAACCATACCCAGCTGGTGCCAAAATGTCCCCCCTGGTATGAATGAGAGCAGACGAGTGGCTTTCAGATCAGGGACTGCCTGCTGACCATGTCTTTCCTGAGCCGTTACCCCTGCTGGCCCTTATGTCACTCTTAGACATCAGTGGCCCATCCCGAGACTGCAGGAGGTCTCCTGGAAAAGATGTTTTTAAACAAAATTTCAGAACTAGAGCGCATTTTATTTTTGTATTTGCTTGATTCTCCATGGAGCTGATGGAACATTGAAAACTCCTGCTCCAGGAATTCTTGGCCTCCTCAGTCCTATAAACTAAGCCCACCCCCTGCCTTTCTTTTCACCATCCAATGGTCTCATTATTCCAGGTCAAGGGTTGGTAAGCGTTTGTTGTAATGAGCCAGGTAGTAAATATTTTCGCTTTTGTGAGCCATGTAAAGTCTCTGTTTCATATTCTCCTTTGTGTGAATTTTTTTTTGACAACTCTTTAAAAATGTAACATCCATTCTTCACACCCAGGCAGGATTGGACTCACCAGACACGGGTTGCTCTTTGTTCTAGGCTCTCTTGTCTTGGGAAAAAGTGTTTGTCAAACTTCAATGGGATTAGCGAAATAAGCCAGTCAGAGAAAGACAAGTATCACATGATCTCACTCATATGTGGAATCTAATGAACAAAATAGACTGATGAACAAAAACGATCCAGAGACATAGAAGCATGGAAGACTGAGGAATCTCAGAGGGAAGGCAGGGGAGGGGGGTTGGGTGGGCAGAAATCAACCAAAGAACTTGTATGCATATATGCATAACCCATGGACAAAGACAGTAGGGTGGTGAAGGCCTGGGCTGGGGGCTGGGGGTAGGCTAGAAGGGGTCAGTGGGGGAAGAAAGGGGACATATGTAATACTTTGAACAATAAAAATTAAAAAAGAAAAAGAAAAAATCTTCAATGGGCACAAGGCTATTCTGGGTGAGCTGGTTGGAACCACAGATTCCTGTGCCCCTCCAAGATTATGATTGGTGGGGGTCAAGCTAGGAGGTAGGAACACATGGTTTAACAAACTTTCTAAGTGACCATTCTAATGAAGAGCGCTGGGTCCAACTTTTGGAAACACTGCTAGAGGTGGAATGGCACTTAGAGTTCATTCAGTGACCAACCCCATCAGGGAACTGAGGTCCAGGGAAGGGAAGGGATCTGCCCCAAGGGTTTCTGAGTTTGGGCCACAGGAGAGTGCCACTGCCAAAGGGAGAGCAAGGAGGTGGGGAAAACTGGACCTTTGGTGATTTAATTTAGCCACTGGCAACAAACCTCTTCTGAAGTGGCCATACCATGGCGCTTTCAACAAAATCCCCTTTCTTGCCTAAGCGAGTTTGAGTCAGAGAGAGGATACAGACCCCTCTTTTCACCAGCCTTCTTTGATCCACCTCTTTTGAGAGAACTCCCAAGGTATCATCCACATGGCTGATCCTTTCAAGGTCAAGACCTTTGAACTAGTAATATACAGGGTAGGTCACACATATCTCCCTGAACCTGAATGTAGAGTTGTAGAGTTGAAAGTGGGCTAGGTCTGGAATTGAGAATTTGGCTTCTAATCTTGCTTCTATCATCATACAACTATTTAAAATGGCCAAATTACTTAACTTCTCTGGGCTTACTTTTTTCATCTGGAAAATGAGGGGGGTTGGAAAGAGCCTTTAAAAAAAAATCCCTTTTGTTCTGGATATTATTACCATTGTGTTCTAAGTGTCAACACTACTCTTCTTATTTTCATAGCTCACTCTGTTCCTCTCTTCTTCCCCCACTCTCTTTTCCCCTTCCCTTCCCTTCCTTTCCCTTCCCTTCCCTTCCCTTCCCTTCCCTTCCCTTTTCTTCCCTTCCCTTCCTCACTCCCGTGCCCTTCTCTCCCCTTTCTCCCTCCTTCCCCTCCACTCTCCTCCCCTCCCCTCCTTCCCTTCTCCTCTTTTCTTTCATTCCAGAGAAGAAACACACACCACATACAAATGAGAGCATTGACTTTGGCCAGGGTCTGTTCTTTCTTGGCAGAAATTATATCCCCAGGACCTCAATATATGTTTGCATTTGAATCAACAGCCCTCAAAAGTTCCTCCACGGAACTTAAACATTTCCTTCCTGGTTTGAAAAATGGAGCTAATTGACAGAACATGAATTTTGATTGGGTTGGAAACGTTTTCCTTTTGGTAAAAAATAAGCTAGTCGGTTGAACAGCAACAACAACAAAAGGTACCCGCCTTACCTCTCAATTTATTAGTGCTGGTGCAATTGTTAGATAGGACAAGGGTCTCAAGGTCTACCAGTGGTTGGCAAGCTCATTAGTCAACAGAGCCAAATATCAACAGTACAACGATTGAAATTTCTTTTGAGAGCCAAATTTTTTAAACTTAAACTATATAGGTAGGTACATTGTTATTAACTTAATTAGGGTACTCCTAAGGCTTAGGGAGAGCCACACTCAAGGGGCCAAAGAGCCGCATGTGGCTCGCGAGCCGCAGTTTGCCGACCACGGGTCTAGGCCATTCTTACTAAATGCTGTTCTTGCTAAATGTTAAAATGCAGCACAGTATTTTGCAGATCAACTGTAAACAGGATAAGCTGGATAGCAACCCAACCAGGTAAATGTAGCCAACCACAAAGAAGAAATCAACATACAATTGACCAAATGGTGTCTATAAGCAGTGGTTAAGCAGAGATTTGGATAGGAATCCCTGTCTCCTGTACTCAAGTAAATAAAACTACCTTGTGACAAGCACATCTCCTTCTTGAATAGAACTCCCCCTCACCCAGTGGTGAACCCCTTGAGTTCAATAACAGAATGATATACCTGTGCCCCACACCCCTGGGAGACCAGCCACCCCTCTCTCAGGTTTTTCTCTTGCTTTCTCTTCACTGAGGGAGGGCATTGCCTAATTCCGTCTTCAACATGTTGTGACGGGGGCCAGGGAGGCCTCGGTGGTTTTCACTCACGTGAAATCGTTCTTTTTTGACTTTTAATAACTTTTGTTCTTTTTTCTTTTGGATCTGAGAGCATTACCCGTTCAAAGCAGAACATGTAGGAAAACAGGAATCACACAAAGATACAGCAATACAATCGCCAGTAATCCCACAGCCCAGCAGGGAGCACAAGCAGGTTTTCAGCTGTTTTGTTTCAACAACTTCTCTAATCGCCAAAGAAAAATTAATCAGCACTAATCCCACCGCCCATGATGGTCACATGAAGCCTGGGAATGCCCCACCGCGCCCCTGCCGCCCGGCCTGCTGCCTGTCCTCAGGTTGGCTTTGTGTCCATGCGCCAGGATTTCACATTCTGTGAAATGAAGGCATGGGGTCTGGCAGAGAGGCATGCGTGTGCTTTGGGGCGATGCCTCCCTGAGGGCTGGACCCCAGGGAGGGTCTAGTGCACAGGAAAACCAGCTCTGCAGAAACAGGGCCCCTGGGACTCCCCGCTGCTCTCCTCTCCTCATCAGAATTTAAACAGAGTGTCTGCAACTCTCCCACAAGGGGTTTCAAACTGGTTTGAATGCCTGCTGTACTCACAGGCAGCAAAGTGGCCTAAAACATTGTTTAGTTTGCAGCATGAATGTCAGATGCCATAATGTAAATGAACATCTTTCTCCCCAAACCAGTTTTTCCTTTCTGTCCTTCTGTCCTTACTTCTGCCATAAGTACCATCACTCTCCCTAATGCGCGGGCAGCACGATCTTTGGCCCCATCGTCTCTGACTGGAAAGGGCCCTGAATATTTTCTTACCAGGAATGTGATAAGGAGTAGTGGGATAAACAGCCTATTGGCTTTGGAGTCAGTTTCACTTGGAATTCAATTCTGCTTTTGCCACTTACTAGCGGCATGTGAGTTTGGACAAATTAACTGACCTCTTCAAACCTCTGTTTCAGGCTCTGTAAAAGATGGTTGGTAGCCATTATACACTGAGCATGTACTATATGCATAAGACTCTTCTTGCTGCTTTGTGTGTATTAACTCACTTCATCCTCATGACCACATAATAAGTATCATTATTCTTGTTGTATTGGACAAAGAAATTGGCCCAGAGCGGGTAAGCCACTTGCCCCAGGTCCCACAGCTAAATGGCTAAGTCAGAGAATAGGCTTATAGTCTCTCTGTTCCTGGCCATTCCTCTACTTACCCTCCAGGAAGGACAGTATTTACTCCAAAAGGTGTCATGAGGGCTGAATGAGAATTTATGTACATTCAGTGCCTAGAACAGAGCCTGACCAGTCTACATGCTTTACTCTTCTTGAAAAAAACTTAGAAAATTGCCTTCTGGATTGTATTATCTTTGTCCTAACTTTTTGGGGTGTTAAGAGTTGCAAAAGTTGAAAAATCTAGAAATTTGAATGGTCCAGAAATATTTAACAGCCAGGTTATAAAACACACTTATATACTGTGCATTTACTGTGTTCCAGGCGCCCTGCTACCTATTTTAAAAGAATGCTCTTAATGAGTCCTCATGGTAGCCCTGGGAGGTATGTCCCAGAAATGACTGCTTTTTGTTTGCAATTTCAGTGGATAAACTCTAAATGAAGATCAGTGAGCAAATGAATTCAGGGAGCGAAGCACGCTTCGGGTAATGTGGTGAACCTGGGCGTCGTGCGTGACCTCACAGAAAGGCATTCCTATTGGAGGTTTCTTCAGTTCACATTCTGCCGACTTCTGGATGGTTCCTCCAAAAAGTGCTCTCCCTGACTGAGTCATGCTGGATACCTTTCCTCGGACTGGGAGGAATTCCATCTCTGCTCTTGTCTGCAGTCAGCTGGGGCCATCCAGCCCAGAGGATTAGCAGGAGCTGTGCCAGGGCCAGGGAGACCTGCCCTGGCCTGCGGGTCCGTGACTTCCCAATGACCCTCCGCCCTGAGACAGACCACTCCTGGGCCTGTACCCCCCCCCCCCCCCCCCCCCCCCACCCCCCACTTTTCTGGAGAAGCCAGCTTCCTCAGGCTGCTTCTTCCAGGTTCTTGGTTTAGTTGGTTTGTGGAGGAAGAGGGGACAGGAAGCAGCTGCTAAGTTGTCCCAGGGAAAAGGAACTCTGGGCCGCATAGCCCTTTCAACACAGGCAACTGCTCGTGGAAATTTCCCTGATGTCTGTGTGGTTCTTAAGTTTCCCAACTTGTTCAACCGAGCCCTCCGAGCTGGCTTTTCAGCTCAGAGAAAATACTTGGAGCTGCCAGGCCACCAGGTTAGCCTCGGGGCTGCGACTACATAAATAAGGGGGACCCCTCCTCTAACTGGGTTAGTTTATTTTTAAAGATAAGGCTTTTCCAGGTGTCGACATAAAGCCCACAGGAAGGACTCTGTGGGCAGCGGGCTGCTGTGGCCACGCCTGGGCAGCCGCGGGACCCCCTCTCCCTGACCTGTTTCAGTCACCCTGTGATGGATGATTGGAATGGAAAAAAAAAAAAAAGAAGAAGCAACTGTAGATGGACAGGCAGTGGGTAAGGGAAAAACAACAGTGCCTGTTCCTGGCCTCTGTCCCTGCCTGAGGTGGAGGAGGCGCTGTAGAATAGTCTGGTTATGCAAGTTATGGTTTTGGTGTCAGACAAGCTGAGTTTGAATCCCACCAACACCCCTTATTGGCTGGGTGACTTTGGGTTCATTTGCATCATTGTTCTGAGTCTCAGTGTCCTCAAAGGGGAGGGATAGTCTTATTGGTCTTGTAGGGTTGCTCTGGGGGTTAAATGAGATAATACCGGGGAAAGTATTTATAGCAGAGCCTGCCAAATAGCAGCGATTATTATGTGGTTACATAAAATACTCAGATCAGTGCCTGGCACCAAGGAAATTCCCCATGCATGGTAGCTGTTTCCTGGGATCCTGGATTGCCTGAAGCGGTATTGGCAGGGCCAGAGTCACAATCCTAGCAGAGAAGGGACCAACTATGCTTTCTGACTTCTTCTTCTTTTTTTTAAAATATATTTTTATTGATTTCAGAGAGGAAGGGAGAAGGAGAAAGAGAGAGAAACATCAACGATGAGAGAGAATCATTGATTGGCTGCCTCCTGCACGCCCCCTACTGGGGATTCAGCCTGCAATCCAGGCATGTTCCCTGACCAGGAATCGAACCTGGGGCCCTTGAGTCCACAGGCTGACGCTCTATCCACTGAGCCAAACTGGCTAGGGCACTTTCTGCCTTCTCTCCCTTTGAAGAACACCCAGGCCACTGCTTTGCTCATCAAACTTAATTTGGGGCTTTAAAGGTTGAGTTTGCGGGGGGGCAGTTCTCTTTTATAAATGTGTCACTCTGAACGGGTCCAGGCTGCCAGTCTCATTTGGTTTGGGACAGTGGCATGGTGGAGATGCAAAAAAATACAAGACTTGGCCGCTGCAGGAATGGGCTTCCGTTTTACTTGCAACTCATAATTCTGTGGCCTTGGGCCATCACCTGAACTCTCTGATCCTCAGTTTCCACAGCCCTTGCTTTTGGATGCACAGCTGAGCGCCTCCTCCTGGGTCCCTTAGCTGTGGTGCTGGGTCTCACAGCGGCTGCTGAGGCGCTTTGGTTTGAGAATGGATGTGTTATGAGAGAAGGGGGAGAAAGAATGTCTGACGCCACCATGATGCCCACCTTGCTGCCCGAGACTCAGTTTCTTTTCTTGTAAAATGGGAATGTAAATGTGTTGGTGAAGATTAAATGTGTTAATACAAAGGGTATAGAACAGTGCTGGGCACGTGCACTCAGAGCACATCCCTGTTACGATGATGATAGTGGAAGGTCAGGCTGCAGAGTCTAGGTGCTTGGAAACCATTTCCCTGCCTCTGCTGATTTGGTGCCTCAGAGGCCGGACTGGTGGCCTTGGTCACAAGATCAGGGGGTGGCAGAGCTGTTGCCAGGCGGGGCAGTGGCATGGGAGTTACCCAGGATTTATGGGAACAGGAGGACATTAATTTGCAATCTTGGCGTGGGTGTGGGGTGGAGATCTGGAAGCCAGGGCTTTCTCCGTGGCTGTGGCCGTGAGACACCTATTGCATCATTCCTGTTCGTTTTGGGGACTGGAGCAGAGCAGAGGCTTTTCTTGGTTCAAACAGGAGTCATGGGCAAGGCCCCGCAGAGCCGCCGGGCAGCTGTCAGGGGAACTCAGGCCGCAGTGGGCGCAGCGCCCAGGCCAGCAGCCCAGGGACAGGGAGGAATTCAGTGAAACGTGACATCTGCTCCCAGCCGTGTCCCCACGCCGCCCGCCCCTGTCCAGCTGCTCAGGACAAGGAAGGGAACTAGCATTATCCCAGTGCCCTTGTGTACCTGACAGACCATCCCTCCTAGCTCAGCTCCTCCTCAGAACCCCTCGAACAGGTTCCTCTTTATGGAGGAGGAAGGGGAAGACGAATAGGAGATCCAGAAGTGTCCAAGGGTACAGCACAGGCAGAGCCAGCGACCAGCCTACACCTGTGCTCCTTGTATGGCACCAGCTCGTTCTTGCTGGCCCATCCATGACATCACTGGCAGCGTCCGGTTTATCTTTAATCAATGCTGTGCCTGGTGTAGGAGACAGAACTCCACCTAGAGGCAGGCAGCACCTGGCACTGACAGCCTGAAGAAAGGAGAAGGTTCAGCCCGGCTGGTGTGGCTCAGTGGTTGAGTGTTGGCCTATGAACCAGGAGGTCACGGTTCGATTCCCGGTCAGGGCACATGCCCAGGTTTCAGGCTCCATCCCTAGTAGAGGGTGTGCAGGAGGCAGCTGATTAGTGATTCTCTCTCATCATTGATGTTTCTCTCTCTCTTCCTTTCTGAAATCAATAAAAATATATATTTTTTTTTAAAAAAGGAAAGGAGGTCTTCAGCCTAAGACCTTCCTGGTATGAGTACCTCTCGTTGACCCCTGCCTTTCACCTTCCGGCCCCCAGTGCCCTGAACACATCCTTGGCTGGAGGCAGCAGCCTGTCCTGGTGCCAGCCCAGCAGGCTTGGCCTGAGCAACAATAGCTGGAAGGGCCTCTTGGAGCAAGTACTTCCTGAAGTGCCCAGAACAGCCACTGTCCCTGCAGCTCAGGAACTATCACAGCTCACGCCAGCTTCCGCGCTCTGGGCAGAGCCCGGGGCCAGCTACTGCGGGCTCTGAGCTCTGGGAGGGACGGGCAGAGGCCAGTGTAGGAGGCCTAGGCTCAGGCCGCTCAAACGCCTAAAGGGTCTCTAGAATTTCGGGTATAGATATTTTTTCACGTTGGAGCTGGAGGCAAATTCCTGGATTCTCATTTTCCTTTACCTTTCCTGTAAACCTCCTGCCTCCCGTCTTCGTACTGTCTTTCTTCAGCCTTTGTAAACAAAGAGAGAGAGAAAGGGGGGAGGGGTGGGGAGCCAAAAGGAAAAAATACATTCTGGAATCAGACTATACAGGTACACCCAGTTATTCATCTACCAATAGTAAACGCAGGCTGCTATGTGCCTAGCACAATGGGGTACAAAACAGAATTATTCAGTATTTACCTACCCATGTATTTGTTGACTCATTTCATAATAATGCTAGAGGCCCTGCCAGTCCCAGGTGTCCTGGATGTGGCTGTGCCTGAGCAGCTGGGCTCTGCACAGGGGGTAGGGAGTGGGGGACCAGCCGTTGAAATACCCGGTTTATGTGGGGAGTGCTGGGAAGGGAAGTGAAGGTGACGAGGGGCATGCACAGGAGGGGGAGTGGACCCTGACCAGCAGTCCTGGAGGATGGACAGGAGGGAGCCCAAAGGAAGACAAAGTTAGGGTGTGGGGAGGGAAGAGAAATTGGCATTTGTGAAAGCTGAAATGCATGTTTTCCAAGAAGCGTAAAGGAAGTCCATGAGGCCGGATAGCGACGCTTATTGATGCTCACTGATGCTTATATATCTCTCTCCCTCTCCCTTCCTCTCTGAAATCAATAAAAAAATATATATTTTTTAAAAAAGCAGACTCCGATTTTAGACATTCCACTTCCAGGAGATTTGCTGACCTTTAACCAGTTACCTGAGTAGACTGTGATGACTTGCACATAGTCCCCTCAATGAAGAACTCTGAATCCCCTCCTTTCCATTCCTCTGTTTTTGTTTTTGCCTTCCTCCTCCCTTCTTACAAAAACCCCTACCTGTGTCTAATTGTTAAAAGGGTCTTTGTGACAGTAGTCCACCATCTTCTCAAGGTGCCGGCTCTTAAATAAACCTACTCTCCTTCCACCAGCCCCTGTCTCTTGATAACAGTAGAACTTCAGTTCTTGAACTTAATTCATTTAGGAAGGCTGTTTGAGATGTGATTTGTTTGGAAACTGAATCATTTTTACTCATTAAAAATAATGTAAATTGAATTAATCCGTTCCAGACCCCCAAAAGCAAAATAACCCATGAAAATACAACACAATTTCCTGAGATCTTAGCAATTTGAGATTTATCAGTAAACTGACTCATTCTTGTTTATTGCCTGAGAGACACATGACTGATCATACAGGTTATCAGCATGAAAGGGTTGTCAGGTCGAGAAACGAAGTTCTGTTCGACAACCGAGACATTTTTTCCATGAACAACTTGGTCAAGAACCGCATTGTTCGAGGTGGGAGACGTTTGAGAACTGAGGCTTGACTGCATTGGCTTTCGAGTGACAGGGGGCTGAACCTGGGTTTGGTATCAAGAGTATAACTTTAAAAATGGAGAGGTTGGAGCCTTTTCCCAAGGCTCAGGCACCATCCACAGAGCACAGTTTTCCAAGGTTGCCCTGTGTTCTCCAAGTCAAAAACAGCAGGCTCCAAAGACCCCATCCTTCGCCTGAACAGCAAATGTAATGGATACATCTCACTGTAACGAACCTGAGGGCTGATTAAGGGCTTATGTAAATACTGAAACCTTTGGCACCGTGCATTTCCTCAGATTTTGCCATGACTCAAAGCAAGGGAATTTTTCAAAAGAGAGAGCTTTCAGAGCATACCCACGCCCAACTGTGGAAACCTTAGAAGAATGGAGCACAGGGAACGTCCCTCGGTAAGGGATTAGGGGGCTCGGAACAAGTTTTCAAAGGCATATGGAGACAAGATGTCAGTGGGAGCTTGTTTCTCTGACAGACTCTGAAATGCTCTTAACCAGCTCGTTTCCAAGAGGCTTTTAAGTGAAGAGGTTACTGTTGTAGGTTTATAAATAAATGGATGTTTGTGGTGACTTCATTGTGGTTCATGTGACAGGGCAGACTTCGGGAGAGGGGAGAGGAGATTATGCCTACCATCAACAGCTTAATTGCTTCTTCTGCCTCGTGGTTCAGTGAGCAGGAGGAGAGAGGGCCCTGGTGAGGAATGGGAGACCTTTCTTTCCAAGCCTCCCTCGCCTTGCCTCTGATGCGCTGTGTGACCCGCGGGCATGATAGTAACTGTTCTCTGCCTCAGTTCCTTCATTTGACCAATGATTGGAAAACACACACACACACACACACACACACACACACACCCTCATCAAAGTGTTGTAAAATTGATTTGTAATACCAGTTACTGAAACTTCAGTCCTTACTATGTGTCCGAACTTGTATGGACTCTGTTGATCTACACAGCCACCTATGAGATAGATTACTATTATTGCCCCATTTTACAGATGAGGCCACTGAGGTACAGAAAAGCTGAACATCTTGTTCAAGGTCATGTAGCTGGAAAGTGGTGGAGCCAGGATTTGAACCCAGGCTGCCTGGCTCTGGAATCAGTTTTAACGACTGTCCTGTACTATGCTGTCTTTCTAGGTGGTGGTGGTGGGGACTTGGATGGGTTGTGAGGGGCTTTGAGAAGAATAAAGCTCTGTTGCTCGCTGGCTGGCCAGGATCTCAACAGACAGTCGTCAGTGGGAAGGATGGGTGGAGTGGCTGCCAAGGAGAGACGTGATGTCTCTGTGGTAACTGCCCTCTCCAGAAGGTGAGGTTTAAATTTTTATGGTTGGTATTGGTGAAAGAGAGTGCCGAGACCCTGAACTTGAATCCAGGCCCAGCCGCTTGGTGTGTGACTATTAGGGGATCTGGTCTAAGTTTCACAGTTCACCTGAAAAATGGCTCTGTTGTTTACAGGGTGTTATATAGATGACATGAGAAAATGGCTGGCACAAAGTGGGTGTTAACAAGTTTCTTTCCTCTGCTTTATATCATGGTCCCCAGAAGATGAATTTATTTCATGTCAGCTACATCTTGAAACTTGCTTGGGATGTGTTTATTCTCTGGGTTCTTCAGATAGCCTGAATTTTACGTTGAATATGTGTTTCAGATCGGGGTAATTGATAGTTTACCAGTTCAGTTCAACACTCCCATTCGTCTGTTGAGCAATTTCCTTCTCCTCTGGTCTGAGGCAGATGACAATGGCCTATGATATTTTAGCTCTGTTGGGAGTAGGGTCTCAGCACCATTCGACTGATGGGCTGGAGACGGACATGAAATGTGAGGACACTGGATTCCATAAACTGTTCCTGGGCACTGTCTCTGTGCCAGGTGCCTGAACCCAGGACTTTAGTCACTCAACCAGTTAGCCAGCTAGCTGATTGGCTGTGACCTTGGCTGGGGGACCTGAGCACCTTAAAATAGCTTCCTATCAAGGAAGCAGAAAGCCAGGAGAATCCCAGATAAACCCATACTAAGTCCATGCTTAACGTCATTCATCAGAGAGTCCAGTGTGGTCAGGAGGGATGGAGATTATAGAAAACCCTGCCCATCGAGAAGTCTTCCCTATCGATATCTGTCTACCTGTGTGCTACAGTGTTTATCCCAGGGCTCTGGAGGAAGGCTGTATGTCCCAGCGTCTTTGCAACATTTTACTCAAGATCTTGTGGTTGTTATGCAAACAGAACACCTTGGCAATGCTCTAATGGACACTTAGAGGGAGGGAAGATTAGACTCCCTTTTATTGGACAGAAAAGTGTAGAACTTGGTCCCTGTTCTCAAGGTGCTGAGATCATCATGGACACAGATGAATGGAACATCAGAAACATCCCTCTGGTCAGTCGTGTTCCCTAGTCTTTCTTCCAGGTTTAGGGAGCTCATGGCCAATTTTGGTATCTGCCCAGTTGTGGAAGGTGGTTACTTCCTTAAACCTCATTCATTCAATATATATTACTTAAGGTGCCTACTATGTGTGAGGGAATGTTCTGGATGCTGGCAACATGACATATACCCTGCTTTCAAAGACCTTGCAATCCCATGACATAAGGAAAGGGCATTGCTAATCCTATATAATAAAAGCCTAATATGCTAAGTGTCTGGTCGATCGTTCAACCAATCAAAGCGTAATCTGCTAATGATATGCTAAGGCCGCTCAATCGCTTGCTATGATGCACATTGACCACCAGGGGGCAGACAGCTGATGGTTGACCAGTCGCTATGATGTGCACTGACCACCAGGGGCAGATACTCTGACTGGTAGGTTAGCTTGCTGCTGGGGTCCGGCCAATTGGGACTGAATGAGATGGGCCGGACATGCCCTGGAGCCCTCCTATGGTCCCTCCCTGGCTGGCCAACCTCCTGCGTCCCTCCCCGGCCCTATTATTGCAGTCAACCACTCGGGGGATGTCAGAGAGCCATTTTCAGCCTGATCCCGCAGGACAGGCCAAGGGACCCCACTGGTGCATGAATTCTTGCACTGGGCCTCTAGTGTGATAATAAGTGCTTTCCTTGAGGAAGTACCAGGTGTTATAGAGATGCATAAATGGAACATTTAATGAAATCAGGGAAGCCTTCCTGAAAGAAGTGACAACTAAACTCTGTCCAACTTGTAAGGAGTTGATGAGGAATGAAGCTTTCCATGAATTGTGTCGTCAGTGCTTGACCATTTTCTTACTCCAAAGGAGATAGTCATAGTCACTGTATAAGTTGGCACTGAGCAGAAGATTAAAACAAAGATGAAGAGTTCTAATTAAAGACCTGTCTAAAATAAAAAATAAAAAAGGTCATAGCTCCTCTCTTCTATCTCACTCACTCTCAGTGCTGGGCAGATAACACCTAGGTATGGTTAAATTCTTTGAGTCTTAATTGACACTGACAAACAAGAGTATTAAAAAAGGGGGTCAACAAGGGGTGGAGAGGCTTTAACCCTTTTCACAAAAGGAATAGGTTGTATTTTGTATATTTTGAAGGGTATATGGTAAAGAAGAGGCATAACCATGGGAAGTTTCATATATTGTCTGGGCCAGAGTAGACCTCCATCCTACTTCTACTTTTTACACAACACCACACACACACACACACACACACACACACACACACACACACTCGAGATGGAATGCCCTAACTGATGACTCAGAGTCATTAATAATATGACCACTTGTGCAGCCCAAAGATTAGACAGCCAAACGCCAAGAGTCTGTTATGTTGAAGTGGCACTGGGTGGGAAGCACTCTCTCCAGAGACCAGGGCAGGGTATGACTTGCCAGAGGAGGGTTCGTAGAATGTTTAGACTGTGTGACTCATAACGGTCTTAGATGAATAAATAGCTCTCTTTCTGCTGTGACTGTTGACAGGGCTGGTGACAGCTTACCTTTGCAATTGCCAAGGAGAATCTGACTCTGATTTTTGACAAGTTGAAGTAACCAGCCAGGCCCTCCAGAGAGACCAACATGACCCAAGACCCAGCCAAATGCAAAGGGCGATGAGGCAATGGGTGATATTTGGAGGCATGAAATCAGAATCATGAAATCTCCTCTGAGCCAAGGAAGAGTCATCATTGGGAAGGGAGGGCTATGGGAAAAAAATTTTCTGCTTCCAGGATTAGGGAACATTGTTTTGGATCTTCATGTGACTAGTTCACCGTAGACTACCACTTTGTTAACAGTTTTAGAGCCTCATAGTTCTGGTGATAAGAAAGCTAGTTCTCTTTCTGTAAACAACTATATAATTTAGGATATATTTGGCTACAACTAACAAAAAAACTGACTGATAGTGGTCTAAATCATACAGATGTTTACCTTACATAACAAGAATTTGGAGGTAAATGTCCTAAAGCGAGAACAGAAACTCAATAGTGTTATCAAGATGCTAGGCACTTTTTAATCTTTCCACTTTTTCATACTCCATATGTGGGTAGGCCATTGATTCTTCTGTTGTTTGCCTCATGGCTGCAAGATGGCTGCCACACCCCTGGACATCACAACAGTATTCACAGGTAGAAAAGAGGCAAGGGGATACGGGTGTAGAATAGCAAAGGATCCTTTTCTTGGAATCACTATACCATTTTATCAATGAAGGAACAAAAATATCCCAGAAGTCCTCCCAGCTGACTTACACATACATCTAATCAACCAGAATAGTATTAAAACTGGGTCACATGTCTATCCTTAGCTGCAAAAGAGTCTGGGAAAGTCACTGTGTGACAAATGTTAATGGAATAGCCATGACTGACTGAGACCAGTCATAATTCTACCCCTCAGGGCTGGGCATCTTGCTGCCTTAGGTAAAACTGATGTTCTGTTGGCAAGGAAAGAAGTTTATTGGGGGCAGGGGAATGGTTTCTGCCATACCCTTAAGAAAGCCAGTTAAACGTTACAATATGAAGACATCATTAATTAAAAAATTTAAAAAAAGGGATAGAGGTGTGAATTTGCAAAAATTTCAAGACAGAAATGTTTATAGGAATGTGATGGATTCCAAAGACTATTATTGCGTGCTAATAGAAGACTGCAGAGAAAAAGAAATTACCGAACATGCCCTTTGTTGTACTAACCATTTGAGCGGCAGGTCTTCACCTGCTCTGTGAACCTTCCCACCCCCTCGAGGCAGAGCTAGCCAGTCCCTCCTCTCTCTCTCTCCCCTTGCACTTTGCATACACCTCAATTATACAAGTCACCACCCTGAATTCAGTCAACAGAGATGTATTGTGTCCCTACCCTGACCTTGCCCTGTGCTTGCTATCTGTCTGTCTGCATCAGTTCAGGACAGACCTTCCTTGGCTTCCCATTGTCACCAGGTAATGGGCTTTGATGAAGGTAAACTCAGGTGAATGTTTAACTTAGCTCCCAGGCCCTTGGTACTGACTCAGGCTTACTTCTCCTATCTCACTTCCTGCCACTCCTCCCACCTCCCCCACCTTTGAATCCTACATTTCATCCATTCTCAACTCCTGGAAGTTGCCCGTTTCTTCTCTCCACACCTTCGCACTGCTGTCCTGCACAGAACACTCTTCTTTCCCTCTGGGCCAACTTTCATTCATCCTCAGGCCTCAGCTTAGATATCATTTCCCCTGGGCAGCTTTTCCTCACAACTGGGCTAGGTAGCCTTTCTCATGACATAGTTGTAGTCACTCTACAGTGTAACTGCTGGCTTCCCCAGAGGTGGGGCCCGGTTGCACTCACCCCTTCATTGCCAAGTGCCGGCTGCAGTGTCTGATCTCTTCTGGTGGATGTTTGTTAAATGGCCGAGTGACAAGTTACTCATCATACATTCAGTGCTGGCTCACCTGGCAGAGCTCAGAGCCACAGCCCTGGCCCAGAGGGGGAGATCTCCCAGCACTCCCTGGGCTGTAAGTGCAACGGACACTGGGCCAGTTGTCCTGCCACTGTGGGACCATGGATCAAACACGTTCTCTTTCTGGACATCAACATTTTTCTTCTGAAACAAACAAAAAAAAGAGAGAAGAATTAGTTTTCAACTATATTTTTTTAAAGCAGGGAAATCTGCCTTTGTGTCATTTTCTAAATGAAATATCCCTGAAGTCTGATCACAAAAACCTAACAGGATAGAGGCTCTGCTGAAGCAGGGGCCTTACTCTGGGTCCACTGCTGCCGTCACTCCTGACCACAAAGTCAGTGGCTTAGAACAACATGAATTTATTATCCTACAGTTCTGTGGGTTACAAGTCAGAGGGGTCTCACTGGGCAAAAAGATGTTGGCAGGGCTGCATTCCTTCCTGGAGGCTCCAGAGGTGGGGAACCATTTTTCTGCCAAAGGCCATTTGGATATTTATAACATCATTCCAGGGCCACACAAAGTTATCAACTTAAAAATTAGCCTTCTATGTTTGGTCAAACATTTAATTAACTCACCCCTAATGCCTTGGCAGGGCCAGACCAAATTATTTCTTGGGGCTTATACAGCCTGTGGGCCTGATGTTCCCCACCCTGTTTTAGGGGAACACCATTTCCCTGACTTTTCCAGCTTCAGGAAGTGACATGTTTTGCCTCATGGCCCTTCTTTCAACTCCAAAGCTAGCCACATTGCGTCTCTCTGACCATCCCTCCGTAATCATAGCTCCTCTGACCACACACAGTTCTTCACTGTAAGGACCTGTGTCCTTAGATGGGGCCCACTAGGATAAAGCTGGGTCATCTCCCCATCTCAAGGTCCCTAATCACATCTGTAAAGTCCCTTTGCCATGTAAGGCAACCTGTTCACAGGTTCTGGAGGTTAGGACATTGATGTCTTTGGGCGGCCATTATTGTGCCTATCACAAGGGGCAGGGAGTGGGGAAGAGTGGGGTGGGTAGGAGCCTTTCTCTCTGGCTTTCCCTTCCTGGGGTGCTCTTGCCTCCACAGTGGCCCGTGGAGCCCTGGAGCAAAGTGTAAGACCTCCGGGGTCTCTAAGATCTCTTCTAACAACTGGGCCGAAGCTCTGTGACCTTGGAAAGTTATTACCTCTCTGTCCCTCCATTTTCCCAACTACAAAATGGGAATAATAAATCTATCTACCTGACAGGCTTGTGCTGAGCCGACAGTAAACAATATATGCAAAGAGCTTAGCCCAGTGCCATATCCAGCCAGTATGAGCTGTTTTCATTCATAGGTGCCTGAGGTTCCTTTTCCATGCCTAACCTGGCTCCATCACATCTGCAGCAGATGGGATGAGAAACTGATTTTCCTGGGTCATTTAGCCACCACACTGAACTTTTTAAGAGTTTCAATTATTTTACCTCAAAAACAAAGCATATTTTTGTGCCTCTGGGATGAGAGACATTTTGTTCTTTTGAGCATCTGGAAAAAATGGTTAACCTGGTGGGTACCAATCAGAACATAGCAGGAGTCTTTTCAGACCAGAAAGCAATGGGAAGCCCTGGTGTTTATTTAGAAACATATAAAAATGGCTGAGGCCACGGCTGTGAGACAGTTTATAAAACACAAACACTAGGGAAGTTTACCAAATATCAGGCTAGAATTTTATAGCTCCTGGAGGAAGCACATATTCCAGATGACAATAAGAAATCTGGTTCAGCCGAAACTGGTTTGGCTCAGTGGATAGAGCATCGGCCTGCGGACTGAAAGGTCCCAGGTTCGATTCCGGTCAAGGGCATGTACCTGGGTTGCGGGCACATCTCCAGTGGGAGATGTGCAGGAGGCAGCTGGTCAATGTTTCTCTCTCATCGATGTTTCTAACTCTCTATCTCTCTCCCTTCCTCTCTGTAAAAAATCAATAAAATATGTTTAAAAAAGAAATCTGGCTTCTAAAGGTAAACAGCCCCTCATGTCACCTTTGAAGGAACTTTCTTTTGTCTCTTTTTTCTGGTCTCCAAGTCTTACAGTGTCATCGTTGAGCTTGAGCCAACTGGGCATGGAGAGTCAGTGCCATTATTTGTATTCATCCTCTCTGATTCAGTCCTACCACTTGGAAGATTCTACCCTAAACTCAACATATGGAAAAAAAACTTTAGGCACAAAGACGTTAATTGCAGCTTTATTTACAATTGTCCTAAATGGAGAGCATCTCAGATCATCTGCAGGAGGAGAACGCCTTAGTAAATTACGGCATCTCCAGATGCCAGGGCTTACGTGGAGCTTTGAAGAGCATGAGAAACCGCGTATGGCATGTCCCCTGAGAAAACAAAGATGCAGGATACACATGTACATGTAGTAGTCTGACTTCTGTGTTGTTAGGAAATACTGGGTGGGCAAGAGTAGGCTTACCATTGTCCATATGGAAAATAATACAATCATCACTAAATAATAATACGAGAATAAACTTTGTGTTTCGAGTACTCACAACTGTAAAACTATTTTTGCCCCACCTTCTGTATCAAAGAGATTGTTGTACTTATCCCGGGTGTTTTGAGTATGGAAAAAGGTCCCCTTTCACTATTTTTCTCCATTTTCCATCTCTTACAATGGGATAGATAGTATAGTGTTTAAACTCCTTGAGTATGAAGCGGACTGCCTTCGTTTGAACCCTGCTGCCTACTGACCCACCTCTTAATCTCTCTGAATCAGTGGTTCTCAACCTTGGTTGCACATTAGAATCACCTGGGAATCTTTTTAAAATCCTGATTTCTGGGCCTCATCCTCCAGAAATTCTGTTTGTTACTAATGTTGTGTCCTCACCCCATAACAAAGAAACAGAATTTCTGGAGGCTGAGGCCCAGAAATCAGGATTTTAAAAAGATTTCCAGGTGATTCTAATGTGCAGCCAAGGTTGAGAACCACTGCTCTGAATCTTAGTTTTCACATCTGTCACGTGGGAGTAATCATTATTCTGAGCTTGTAGACCAGCTGTGAGCATTAAAGACAAATCCAGCGAAGGGCTTGACAGCACTTTGTACACAGTAATACTCACTGAGTAAGGGCTCAAGAGATGCCAGCTGGTAGTATTTTTTCAGATTAGAAAACTCTCTCCAACAGAACTAGAAAGAGAAATATAGAGTCTGCTGTCCTGCCTTTACTTCAAGGACTTACCCTAAATGGTTAATTAACAAACTTTCTATTTTTTAGAGCTTAGTCACCTATAATATTTTGGCAAATAGCTAAATGGTCAGCAGCTTAAAGCCTTTTGAATGAAAATACCCCGTTCTATTTGGAGAAACATGTAAGACCTTGGCTTATCGTCATCTGTCAACAATGCCTGCTTTTCCACCATCTCTACAAGTCAACTTCCACCCCTCAACACTTTCTAGGTGGATCTCCTTAGATGCTCATCTGTGTGTCCACGAATCATGTATTAGTTTGGCTGCAATTTACAGAAGGATGACCAACATAACTGACAGTTACAGAGCAGTGTAAAATGCGGGTATTGGTGGTGATTCATTGCTGCATGACAAACTGCCACAAGCTTAGTGGCTTCAAATGCCATGCAGTTGTTATCTCACAGTTTCTGTGGATCAAGAGCCTGGGAAAGGCTGCTGTGAAGCTGGGCTGCATTCTCATCTGGAGGTTCGGCTGGGGAAGAATTCACTTCCAAGTTCATTCAGGTTGTTGGCAGAATACATTTCCTTGCAGCTGTAGAACTGAGGGCCCTGTCATCTTGCTGATTGGTAGCCATCCTCATGTCCTAAAGGCTGCTCACAGTTTCTAGAAGCTTCCCTCCATTTGTAGAGGCTTCCTATAGTTCCTAGAAGCCACCTGCAGTTCCTTACCATGTGGGCTTTGCCAGCATAGCTGCTTGCTTTATTCAGTCATCTGGGAGAGCCTCTAGAACAGTGGTTCTCAACCTTCCTAATGCTATGACCCTTTAATACAGTTCCTCATGTTGTGGTGACCCCCAATGTCATTGTTACAAATTGAACATAATTAAAGCATAGTGATTAATCACAAAACAATATGTAATTATATGTGTGTTTTCTGATGGTCTTAGGCGACCCCTGTGAAAGGGTTGTTCGACCCCCAAAGGGGTCGGGACCCACAGGTTGAGAACCGCTACTCTAGAACAAGTCTGCTAACAAGATGAAGCCTATATAGTGTAATGTTTTCATGGGAGTGACATCCCATCACCTTTGCCGTATCCTACTTGTTAGAAGCAAGTCACAGGTCCCACCCATGTTCAAGAGGAGTGGATCACACTAAGGTGTGCCTGCCCATAGGTCGGGATCATGGGGACCACCTCCTGGTCTGCTCACCACCACAAGGAAGGGAGCTATTTTTTCCTGGTACCAAGAAGCCTGAGCATAGGTACCTGGGCATTGAGGGAGCACCTCCACACTACCATCCATGCCCCAGGCTCTTCACTTTCTGTTCTACCATCTTTCATCCTTTTGCTCATAAGAGTGCTGCTGTTCTTCTAGGCTCACATCCTCATTCAAAGAATAAGATCGGGAATGGGCAAAAGACACAGGTCAACTAAGTATGACTCTTGTTATCAGTAAAACAATAGAATCCCTGAACCCCCATCTATAACTGTCCATTGCCTCTCATTGCCTCATTGGCTATTTCTACTGTGCAGGCCACTGGAATCTATAAAGTTTAATAAACAGTACCCATGCAATCCCAATAAAATGAGCAATGTCTGCCACAAACATTTTCTACATGTGGGCACATGAGTTAAAGCTTCCAGGGGGCTAGCCTATGAATAAGTTATGGAGCTTGAATGAGAAAATGAATGATACATCCTTTGCACATCTCAATCAAGGTTGCTTCTTTCCTCCCTTTCCCCCTTTTTTTCCTGCACTGCCTCCACCTCTTCGTTTGAATCCTCCAAGCACAGCGGCAGCTCCAGAGTTAAGCACCCTGGCGTTGGAGCTCAGAGGAGAGTTGAGGAGGGAGGAATGTAATAGCCCCAGCTGGAACCCTGCCAGGGGACTAGCAACTGCAACACCCTTATTTACTCTAGGGAGGAGCAGCCTGGAAACTTTTTATGAGATTCCAGAAGCAGCAAGGTCATCAGTTTTATGGCCATGCCGCTTCGTTTGTAAATACAGCCTTTGAATGAATGTTTGGGCTCCATGACAAGAACAAGGCTGATGTTAGCTCCTTTGGAACAGGGGACAGTAAAATAAATAAGAGATATTCCGTTCCACACGACTGCAAGGTTTTCTGAGTCACTTCAGACCCCCCAACAAACAACAACAACAAGCTGATTATACCTTCAGAGGCTCCAGGTCGCCTCACAGCAAAGACCCCATGTGCGTCCGAGCCAGGTAATCTGATTTTTCAGGTCACGGGGAAGCAACATGTGTTGACTATCATGCTCATTTCCCAGCCAGCTGCAAGTGTCTGGAGGAAAGCTCTCGGTCAGGCCTGTCTGCTGTGATAAAGTCAGGGCCGAGGGGGAGGGCCGCGGCCAGCCAGCCTTTGTGTGCTCTTGTAAAGAGGAACCAACTCCTCTAGGGACACCTGGGCCTCTTTCTCTAATTGCTCACCGGACTGTGCCTTTTATTGCAGCTGAATATTTACTAGGCTGGGCCCAGGAAACATTCAGCCTCCATTGTCTGGCCAGCTGCCAGGGCCAGCTCCGATTGCTGTCGGCCATGGGGACAGGGTCACCCTATCTTTGGGTTTCTTTTCTTTGGGCCACAAGGCACAAAGGCAGAGCCAGCTTGTGTGTGTCTGTTTATGGGGACTGAGGGCGAGTGTGGCCAGAGGAGGCAGGAAGTGGTAGAGAGGCAGGAAGACATTTTTCATAAATGAAGGAAACTGTCTCCTTTATAGGCAAAATTTCTGTCACCTAATACACTTAATATATTTTTTTAAATTTTATTTTAGAGGAAGGGAGAGAGAGAGAAACTTTGATTTGTTGTTCCACTTATTTATGCATTCATTGGTTGCTTCTTGTATGTGTCCTGACTGGGGATCAAACCTGCAAACTTGGTGTATTGGGGTGATGCTCTAACCAACTGAGCCACCCAGCCAAGGCCTAAAACATTTTTAGTGAACATTTGTTGAATGAAGACATGAGTTGATTTTGTTCATTTAACTAATATTCATTGAATGCCAGTTGCCTGAACTCTGATGACACAACACAGGACTTGACAGGATTTGAATTCTCCTGGAACTAGAATCCTGGTGAGGAGGTAAAGACAACAAATAAATGAGCAAAATAATGATGGTGAGCGTGAAGTCGAGAAGGCAGGCTGACGGGGGAGAGAGGGCTGGAGATAAGGAGCTACTTTAGATATGAAGGCCTTCCCCCCGAAGAGATGATATTTGAACTAAGACCCGAATGATGGGAAGGCACTAGTCACGGAATATATGGGAATGTGTGTTCCCTGTGAGATAGAACACGTTTCCAGAAGGCGGAAGGCAGACTGAAATTATGGGAGAGAGGAAACTGAAGTTATGGTCCAAACACCTCAGCTGAGGAGGAGGCTCATTTTTCTTCCAGAACGTGGGCAAAGGTGAGGAAGTAAAGTATAAGGAGTAGGAGCAGAGGTGGTGGCGAAAACAAGGTGTTTAATGGAAAGTCTGTCGATATTCAGAATAGGTGACTCTCTGCCCTTGTGCTGGGACCCCTGGCAGCTAAGCATCTAACACCAAGACAAGCCAATGGGAGAGTTGTTCTCTGAAGGCACAGGATGGCTCTAGAGAAATAACTTCTCTATTGAGGAATTTAGGGGATCCCCACAATGTCACTTCCTGCCTGAATGCCTTAAGGGGAAGCCTGTTGTTAGCTCTAGACTCTCCAAGTTGCACAGAGCTCCCAGCAGCTGTTGATTGCTTTCTTTGTAAATATGGATACTGAAGCTTCACTAGATATGTGGACAATACTTTCAGTAGAAATGAATGAATCATAGTTCCACTTATTCAATTCCTGGCCTGTGAATGTCTTGCTTAGGGCCTATCAGAGTTGGGGTATCCTTGGGAGCCATGCATCCTGAAAGCTCTCAAAGTTGGGTGTTTTTTTTGTTTTTGTTTTGTTTTTTTTTACGTTATTGAGAAATGCACAGATAGGACCGAAAGAGGAAGATATTCAATATACATCTTTAAACTTATGTCCCATCACTGAAATGCATGCCTGAAACATAGTAGGAATCTATATTACATACATCCTGCATTTAAACTTTGAGTAGCACAATTATAGCACAGTGTATTTTTGAGTGTTGAAAGTATAATTTTGTTAATTATATGCACATCATAATTTTTAAAACTGTTTTGACATTTAAAAAAATTTGCTATGAGCCCCAAGAAATGGAAAAGCTCTGGGCACCCAGGTCATCTGGATTGGAGTTTGACGTGTACATTTAAATGTGTAATGTAAGCATCATTATACATTTGCTGTAGCTTCTGGGATGATTCTCTCACTAATGCTGGTTCCTCTTACATGTGAATTGTACTGACTTATCACCCAAATGAAATCCTTATATCTGAGATCAAGGGACAAAGCTAACAATTTGGACGTTACCAGCCTACTCAGGAGAGAGCACTGTGTGTCCTCTTAGAGTATTTTCTACATGGTAAGAGAAGTCCTAGGTAATAAAGACATGAGTTAAAACTGAATTAAAATACAGGAAATAGAAGTTTAGGAGGATCAGAAGTGGGTGAATGGAAGAATATTGCATGGCAGCTTCATGCTGAATGCCTTCTATAAAGATTTCCAAATACGCTTTTTGCAGGCTTTCCCATCATTACTACCAGTCCGTCAAAATCCTACCCATTTGTCAAGGTCCGTTCAAATGCTGCATTTTCTGTTAAGCTCTCCTTGAAATTCCAGATGGAAGTAATCACTCCTTTCCTCATGTTCTTATGGTGCCCTTAATTCTCTCTCTCATTCCCTGCCCCCCATCTCTCATATCTATCTACCTACCTACCTACCTACCTACCTATCATCTATCTATTCTGTGCTTCACTCTGCTGGGCACTAATATTTGTACCATGCATTTCAGTTCACAAGGTGACTTTTATGTACATTTTCTCATTTAACCCTCAGCAACTCTATGACACTAAAAATAGAGACACAAAGGTCCAGAGAGGTGAGGTTGTTAGTAGATTGGCTTCATAAATTATGACTACAGGTCAGACAAAATAATGTGAGATATCTAAAATTTGGTAACCTTGCCCTAACCAGTTTGGCTCAGTGGATAGAGCGTCAGCCTGTGGACTCAAAGGTCCCAGGTTCGATTCCGGTCAAGGGCATGTACCTTGGTTGCGAGCACATCCCCAGTAGGGAGTGTGCAGGAGGCAGCTGATCGATGTTTCTCTCTCATCGATGTTTCTAACTCTCTATCCCTCTCCCTTCCTCTCTGTAAAAAATCAATAAAATATATAAAAAAAATTTGGTAACCAAAAAATACAAGATTCTGTGAAGTTAGAAAAGACATTCACATTGTTTTGGATTTAAGACTTACAGAGATTGTAAGTGCTAAAGAAAGCGCACAGTCTACTCAAGAGATCAGGCTGAGCTGGAGCTGCAGACATTGGGGAGGCAGAAGTGGGGTTATGTATACCTTGAGTTCCAGGATGTGACCCTGCCCCTTGTGGAGTTACAGAATCATTGACATAACCTATAAAAATAGAGTTCAGTATGTCACGTCAAGGTTACCAAAGTCTCTGATCACTAGTCGTCTAAGAATGCTGAGATGGCAACTCCCCTACTTCTTGGGATGATTTTAATGGTTTTCTTAGTTTTTGTAGAAAGCACCACCCAGGAAGCCTGAATTACCAAATCGGATGTTCAGCCAGGGTGATTTCAGATACAGGGTGCTTTCTTACCAAGCAGGCAAATTTCATTTCCTGGAAGGTTTAGGTTATATACCCACATGTTTAAAATAATCAAAAGTACAGTATAAATATTTTTGTATTAAGGAAGAGTTAAGCCATATGTAGTATTTCTATATACTTATAATGTTTAAGAAAATTTGGCCTTTTGAAATGATATTCTTGTCATTGTAGCTTAAGACATATATAATTGTCAAATTATCAAGATACAGTTTTAAGAGGGAATTCATGTCAATCATATTTATAAACATACTTTATTAGGTTAACTATTTGGATCACTTGGTGCTCAGATAATTGATGTGCTTAAAATGAAAATGAAGTTTATAAATGCAGTTTAAACTATTTGAAGGAATTTAAGACCTAAGTTTGCAAATGTAACCAAACATTGGCTAAAAGCCCTTTCAAAGTGACTGAAAAAAAGTGATGGTTAAAATTTGCTCCACTTATACATAGAAAAGTAATATTTGGAAGTGAAATGTAAAACTCAAGGAGAAAATATGTTTTAAAATGTGTAACTTTAATAAATTAACCATTCATTTATAAATCCAAGCAAGCTACACTTCTCAACGGTCTTTTCAGTACACAGAACTCTCAGGGCACCAAGATAACTTAGTGTCACAGAGGTGACCCTTTCTAGGTCACATGGCTAAAAAATGGCACAGGCATGACTTGAACTCAGGGTCTAGATCCTGTATCTCTCAGTTGAGCCCTGCTGTCCTCCTTGGCTGCATTTTTAGTACCTCTTTTATAGCACCTGTAATATTTTACCTGGGATTTGAGTTATTTATCTGTCTTTTTTTTTTTTTTAACTACTTGCCTCTCCCCAGCTGCCAACACAGGGTCAGACTCAGACATGGGGGGAGGAATTCAATAAATATGTCAGATTCAAATGGTTGTAGGTCATAAATAGCCTCTGAAAAAGTGTGGCTGGCAATGAGGAATGCATATAGAATGTTATCTCACTGTGACAATATAGCTTTAAGGGGATCTGAAACTATAGCCCTGAACTCCAGAGGCCCAAGCTCTAATGAAGTGGATGAAAACTAGCTTTATGCATCTTATTTTAAGATTTGAGTCCATGGGTATCTTTCAATGTCTCCCCACTGCTCGGGAAGTCCTTTCCATGCTTAGTGAGCCCGGGATGGTCCAGCCCCTGCCCATTTCTCTAGATTCCTACTCCACTGGCTCTGAGTATGTGACCTTCATTGAGTTCCCCAAACAAACCAAGATTTTCTGCAGATGAAGTTAGGTCTCTACATATGACACTCTTACAACTCACTGAACCTCTCCGTCACAATACTTGCTACAGGTTGTAATGATAGATTTCTGATTTGTAGTTATGTAGCTAATATCTTCCTCCTATGGAAGGTCTTTCACTCTGTGCACTTTGTTTTGCTCATCATTACAGCATTGTAGGGGCTTAATCAATGCAGGCTTTTATTATTGTTAGTATTAACATTTAATACATGTCTGTTGTTGGGATGAGTGAATGAATGAATGAATAAATGAGTATGGGAGCATCGACTGTATGGCGATCTTTTAGACTGGCCTGATCTCCACTCAGCCAGGAAGGATTTTAGATTGAAATCTTATCAGACAGTTAGGGGACGTGATGTCTGAGATTCCTTCCAGGTCAGTGAACCTTTTGCTCCAGGAAGACTGTCTGTCACTTTGCTTTAGTCATTGCTTTTATCATTCTTCTGGGGAAGTGTGTGTGTGTGTGTGTGTGTGTGTCAGAGAGAGTGATACAGAGAGACAAACAGAGACAGAAAGACACACAGAGAGACAGAGAGAAAGAGGTTGTACCTGGCCACTAGGTGATGGGAAATGACTCAGGGAGGCCCCCACAAACAGCCCTGGTCTCCCTTTTCGCCTCATTCAAGCAAGTGAGATCCATCAGGCAGGGAGTAGGCCAGCTGGCAAATGTCAGGCCCCTGAACATCAATGAGTTTGGCGTCCCCAAATGATGGGTTTATGATTAAACTCCAATAACTCAAATGCACCCTCTGTGAAGAATGCCAGTTTCAACTGGTCATTCTTGTTCTCTTTAATCCCTCCCCCCTTTATTTTTTAATCTATGCCCCCAAATCCCCCCAAACAAAGCAATGAGTGGGGCTTTGGTGAAGTTTGCTGATGCCATGGAGATACTTACCCATGATAGTGAATCCCTCCTGAAAATTTTAGGAAAAGACACCAAAAAACAAGAGGCTGGAAAGGCAGACAGTTTCTAAAAATAAGCCGTAGGATTCTCGCCTTCTCCTTCAGAGAGACTGGAGTTACACTGACCTCTAGCAGCTGGACGGAGAGAGGGAATTCAGGTGGTGTTTTCTCCTCTAGGTGTTAGATGTTGGCTGATCTGAAATTAAAAGAGACTATTTGGAAATATCTTCCTCTCCTCAAATAATAATATCAACATTTCTTTAGTATTCATGGTGTACTAGCAATTATAGGTTTTTACATTAGCTCTAATTATTCCCAATGACCCTGTCAGGTAGGTGTTATTGCACCCATTTTTCCTGGCAGGAAAACTGAGGATTAGGAGTTCTATAGCTTGCCCAGCATGGATCCTTGAGGTGGCTGAACCAGTATTCTAACCGAGCTTGTCAACTCCACAGCCTGTGCTCCTTCTGCAAACTCTGAGTCTAGCAGAGACCCAGGGAGAGTTTGGGTGTCTGGTCCTTCCACAGGGGCCGGCTCTCTGGGAAAGGTCTTGCAGTCACTGTGCTTATTTGTTCTGCTTCTACCTTACTAATTCCTGTTTATATTCAGAAGCCAGGCGGAGTCCCCTTGCAGATACTTCAGTCCCTGTAAAAGCAACCAGCTGCCTCCCAGGCCCTTCACTTTTTCAGTGATAATATCTTCATTTTCACAGACTGAGAGCTCTGTGTTAAGCCATCGGGTGCCTTGGTTAGTAGGGAATCAATGAAGCTACCCCATAATGGCCTAAAATGGAATCTGAAAACCCACTGGGGATTGAAATGTTCAAGAGAGTGTAATGCAGTTTTCTGTTTATCTTTCGCTGTGTGTTTTTAAAGATGTTCTAGATGAGATTTTTCTGGGTGATAAATGGGTTTCAAGCTAGCTCTGTTCAAACAGGATTGAGCGTTGGATGGAGGAAAACAGTTTCATTCTCACTTTGATGAAATGATTGAGCTGAGCATGTGGGTGGCGAGATGGGTTTAATAAGAGGAGCAGTTCTAAAAAGAGAAAAGCAATAACAATGTTGGTTCTTTAAGAAGTGCATTAGCTGATGTAAGGCCTATTACTGCTTGTGCAATGGGGGTGTTTCAGCTCCGCATGGTGGGGAGTCTTCCAGCATGTCTCTGGGTGTCCCATTGATGTGGCCAAGCTTTCCATGGCTTGCAAGCTATGAGACAGGAGGCTAAAGGCTTGTTTTCTGGATCACTTCATTCAGATGGAAGCTTGTCTACAGCAATTTGACATGTTCCATTGAGGTACAGTGTTTAGCTGATTTCATAATATCTTTTTATTTTTAATTTTCAGATCTTTTAGTCACCCAGCAAAAAACAGCCAGGTGTTCTTTTAGACAGTTTCTATAAATTGGAAACATTTTTTGTTTAAAAATTTGAATTTAATATCCAAACGACATTTTTATTTATTAACGTGGCATTGCCATCTTTTTCAAGGCTGCAAATACTTCTATTTTTATTCCATTTTTATTGTTCTGTGTTAATGGTGTAGACATTCTCCCTGGTGTTAGGCTACAGGCTAGATTCCACTCCATTCCATTGCAAAGATAAGTCATTGCTGGGAATTTTGATTTTTTTTGTTTGTTTGTATAAAATTGTGATGCTATAAGCATTGCTGTGGTAAACTTCTGAAGTGGAATTGCCAGATCAGGAGTGACAACTCCACTTCTAGAAATATACATTTAAATTCCTCTTCTGAAAAGTGGTACGTTTTATCCATAAGCGTGCATTTCCTCCATGCTTTAGCCTACACATGTGACTTCTTAACCTACAATAAGAAGTAGAAGAAAACTGAAAAAGTTGGAGGCCCTGAATACTGTCCAAGAGTCTCAATGACAATGAGTGAGGCATTCTGCAACCTTGAAAGAATACAAATACCGTTAAGACCAGCCATTGTCTGAGAAACCCACAGTAGAGTGGGGGGAACTGGATATGAAAGAGCAGAGTATGTCTGGAGAAATTCTGGCAGATGCGTGTGGCTGGAGTTGAGGATGAGACAGAGAACTGATGCACAAGTGTGGGACTCGTGAATTTCTCTCTAAGGGCATGGGCTGTTTGCGGACAGACAGGAAAGCTTTGGAGAAAGGAAATGTTATGAGTACATTTGATGTTTTGAAAATCACCCCGGTTCCATTTCATCTTAGCCCTTCTCCCTTTGTCATTCTTCTCCTCCTTCTTTTGGGAAGAAAGGGTTGTGAGAGTACATGATTGTTTGTGTGTGTCTGCATGACTTACTTCTTAAAATTAAAAGTTGGGGAAAGAGAAGGTTTTTCTTATTGTGTTGATGTTCATGTGGAAACCTTGGGGAGCTTAAGAATAAAACAGGGGCTAATAACTCCCTTAACAGCATTTTCCTTTTTTTTTTTTTTTTTTTACAGTGGGACAAAAAAAATGGAGATTGATTTTGGAAAAAATTACTAATTTAGCTTTTTTTAAAAAAAAGACATTTTTCTATTTGCATTTCAAATTCATCATCTTAAATATGTTAAAGTCAATAATAACAGTCTGACCTTATGTTTCAAGAAATTAAATAGTATGCATGGCATTCTCATTGAAGAGAACTACAGTTAGTTCTGCAAAGGGTGCTATGTTTGAAAAATCTAACAAGTTAGAAATATGGATATTAATGAAGAAAGGGCAAATCAAAGGAAGGAGAACAGGGTAAGAGGTGAAAAAAAAGAAGGAAAATCGAGAGCTTGAGCATAGTTTTCCAAGTATTTTTTTTTTCTGAAGCAGGTAAAAAGAAAATTCTGTACACACATAAACTTTTATTGTTCCTCTTTAGATTAATTTAACATAAATTGCAACCCACACATAAGACTCAGTGAACCAGTCATCTGTTGTCAGGACAGAAGTCACATCTCTCACATTCTCACCAGAACAGAATGAACCCCAAGTATGTGCTGGAGCAATGTTGCTGTGTAGTTGACAACTGGTTTTCCTTAAACATCTCTGTTTCCAATTCTTCTGCGCTCCAGCCACTCTTGTTTTGTGTCATTTCCCCCTTTAATAACTGGAAACAGGTTTCTCCATGACGCTTCTGGTACAGATGATTTTTACTAATTAGTCTTATAATGTCTTACACATTGACCAGGAATTTTATAGACTCTCCTGTTTAAAAATTAATACTAATGAACAGGAATGACAATCATTATATTCAGGAATTTCTGAAATGGTTATCATTTGATCAATGACCTATAATCTACTATCATAAATCTCTCTTTTGCATAAATGGGTTCTTCTATTTCTTTCTTGAGTTTTTAAGTATGTTTTATTTCATGAACGATGAGTCACATTCTGCTTAAAACTCCATAAGGCATTTTTCCAAGATACAAACAAAAGGAAATAAACAGACACAATGAAGGAAGACCACCAGGAGGCTCAGAGATAGCTTACAATTTCTTCTTAAAAGGAAGGGTCGTTTTTTACATTCTGTTATTTTATAACTATTTCATTTACACAGATATGCAGTGTCAGTTAATTATGGAATTTAAAGGAATAGCCATATGATTTTCTTCTCTGGTCTCTTGCTTTAGACATTTGACTCCTTAAAAATGTTTAATACATTTTCCTAGAGACCTACCTCCCCCCAGCATTTTTATCTCCTGTCCTGTGCAGGTGTTTTCTATGCACAGCTGGAAACTTCCCAACTTTCTTTAAACCCTGCTGGTTTTGGATAGGCCCCTGATGTTCTATTTGAGGTGAACCTGGGAAGAGAAAGAATGTTAGATTATCCAGGGCCATTGGCTCAGCCTCCAACAGAGTGATCATAGGTCTTGGTTGAAATGAAGGGAATTGATGATCCTGTCCTGAATGGATTATTGATGGAGGACCTGAGTTGCCCAACCTGACCCTTTGGCCTTCAAATCTGGTGGAACATGAAAAACCCCTTCCAGGGCCATCCTTCTTCACGGCAGCGTCAGGAGCCTTTTGTTTGAATATCCGACTTGTTTGGATCCTTAGAAGGGAGACAAGGCGTACTTAGAGAAATGATGTTTACCATGAGCAGGGGGGAAATGGGATGGGAAATCTCCGCTTATCTAAAACCCAGAGGCCAGGCCTTGAGATAACAACATACTGTTTTAAAAGCATTTGTTTCCAGAAGGAGGAATTTTGCAAAGCACCAAAGCATGGCCACTGTGGCATGAACAGGATCCCTTAACCACTGCCCAAACTTGTAATGCCTTTTTTGGAGAGGACAGAGGTGTCCTTACGAAGATGAAATTATGCAGCGTCTATGAGCCTGAAATCTTAACAATTGATAATAGCAAAGTGAGATAACCTTGGTTTGGGAGACATTGAGGTGAAATATGAGAGGTAAATTTATTTATGAATTCCCCCTCCCCATTTGCTAATAATAACTATCAACTTAAGGGCTTACTATTCTAAATGCTTTATGCAGACTTATCACAACCTTGATTTTTATCATCCCCTTTTATATTTGAGAAAACTGAGGGTCAGAAAATTTAAATAACTTTCCCATGACTCAGAGCTGCATATATTATTATGTTAGGGGCAAAAATAGAATATTGGGGACTAGCTATAGTTACTAGTATAAGAAATATTAATCATGCTCTGTTAACCGTGATTGCCTTGTTCTGATTAAAGAAAGAACATTCTAATCTGGCTGGAAGTTGTATGCCTCTAGGACCAGGCAGTCAACTTGGGACCTGGGGAGTCAACCTTGGAATGCAGTCCATTTTCATTCAAGAACTGCCTATTATCATGGGAAGATTAACAATCTTGTTGCCCAAACAATGGAGTCCTGCCCCAGCCTGCATTGCCTACTTCCCTTGCCCGTAATTCCTATTTCCTCATGTAATCTTTGTTTTACCTGATATAAGTAGCTGGCTTTTGGGGGGGTGCAGAGCAGATTTTTGCGGATGACCTGCTGCTCTCCCATACTGCTGGCAGTATTGGAATAAATGCTCATATATGATTCAACCCTGTCTCTACTTAATTGGCTCAAGTAGTGACAGGCAGCCCAGACCCATTGTCTGGTTTCAATTACACATATCAGGTACATACATATATACATACACTGATGATTCCATTTATATGCACTTAAAAACAGGTGAAACAAACAAACAAGGATATTTACATAAGTAGTGAAGCTCAAAAGAGATACCAAGAGAATTGGGGGAAAAGGCAAAATTAAAGAGAGTGGATACCTCTTGGCAGGGAGGTGGAGAGATGGCACCAGGGAAGGGCACCCAAGTAGCTTCTAGCTCATAAATTAAAGGGTGGATGATGGGTGTTTATTATTTTATGTTCTATTACTTTTGTGTGTTAAATACATTCCTCTGTAGATAGCTACAATTGCATAAGAAAACAATAAAGAAGGAAGAGAAAAAATATCATAGGATCTTTTCAAATGACAAAATAAGTTGGTCCAAACTATGCCATAAACACCTCGCTGAGACAGGAGAACCAGTCAGGCTGTTCAGAAGAGAAAGCACACGGGTGCTCCTCCTCTACCCACCTTCCAGCCCTGGGTTGACCTGCCTCAGGGTTATAACCCTTTGACAACTTACTCCTTGTCACCTAGCTCAGTGACCTTGACCAGGTCCCTTTCATTCTCTGTGTCTTAGCTTCCCTAACTGAAAAAGAAAGAGGGGAGAGGGGGCTGAATTGGAAGTCAGGGTTGATCAGTGCATGTCTATATTACCTGTATTCTGTGACCATAGCTGACACGAGTGACATGAGTAACTGATCACAACATGCATGCTCTCCAAATTGGGAAGAGGCCTCCCCGTTATTTTCAACATAGAACTTCAGTCCATTGGTCACATGGAGCAAGAGAGAAGTCTATATTCCTGAGACTTGATTTCCAAAGTTCTGTCCAAGTTTGTCATTTTTCGTGTCCCTTCCCTCCCATTCTATTAGTTACCTTATTTCCATGGTAACCCCCATTCCTCCTGCTGTTCAGTAAAAACTCACTGGGTAGAAAGCACTATTTCTTCCACCTTCTGTGCCATTCATGTCCCAGATCAAGAGTGAAGCATTTCTCCTAGAGTTCACTGAATGGATTCTGCCCATCTGGGAACTACACCCATTCAACATTCTAGGCCATATCAAAAGAACCAGAATCTATCTTCTGCCAGAGATTTGTGAAAAAGACAAAGGAACTTCAACTTTTCTCTCTGTTGACTTCGCCAACTCACATAATCTCTCAGGGCTGCCCCTCCTCTGTTAAGTCGGTCAAGTGCGGGAGATAGTTTCTTTGATTCTCTGATTCCAATTTAGTTGAATGGAAGTTGAAGTTGTGAGCAAGAGAATGAAAGGCCAGAAGGATATTTTACAACCAAGCACTGCACGCCCTCCAGTGGCAGGAAACAAATAACTCAGGTGAACAGGGAGAACTCAATAGTTTGCCTAAACTAGATTTTGGAAGTATTATATTTTTTTTCTTTTGCACTTAGCTGGATACTTAGGGTTCTATATCTATTAAAAAGTGCTGCAGTGTTGTGCAGAAGTGTTATGTAATGTTATCAATACACAGAATGTCAGAGTGAAAATGAATCATACCTAAGACATGAAGGTTCCATGAGGTAGAGGGATAGGGCTGATATTGTGATCTACACATGCTGGCTCCCAATTCAGGGTTTGCTCCACTCTGTCTCTTGGCTTCCCCCATAGGAGTATTTTTGGGCATTTGTTATTTGCATGGCATTGCACTGTTGGGGAATAATAACATCAATTATTGTCTTAGTCTTTGTAAAGTACTATTCTAAGCGCTTCCCACTTATTCCTTATTAATTCTCACAACAACCTTATAAGATAGTATTATTATCCTTATCTTGTAGATGAAATTGAGGCTCAATGATATTAAGGGAGTTACTAACAGTAGATGATATGTCCCTGCCCTCAAGCCATTGCAGCCTACTCGGAAAGACAAGCTTACTTAACTTCGTTAGAAGGAAAGAGATGTCTGTCATTAACTGGCTCATTTGTCTGGGACACAGAGTTTTGGAGCCAGGACACAAAGGGCTGAGAAAAAAGTGGGTTTTCTAAGTGGATTTCTTTGTAATGTTAATAGATGGGACTTACATCAGCACTTAAGGTGACCAGTAGGTTTCATCTCCTACAATCACTCCTACAGAGAGAGTAGCATCTGCTCTCTATTGCACTCTCTCTAATGGTCGTATCTGGGCTCAGGAAGAAAACTGTGTTTGAACAATTAGTTATCTCTGCTATGGGTGAGGGATGGGGGCAGTGGACATGCTGGCATATATTTGTGTCATAATTTCTTCAAACAAACTGAATTCTGCCCATACATTCTGGAGGGCTGTCTGCAGGCACAGAAGAAGGGCAGCGCCTGGTAGCTCCATAGAAATGCAGAAACTCAGGCTCCCTTCCAGGCCCATCAAAGGAACATCTTTCAGCCTGAAGTGACTTGTGTTCCCATCGAAGTTAGGAAAGTGTCGTGTAAAGTTTGTTTACAGACACAGCTGTGACATTTCAGGGCACCAGGCCTGCATTCTGCTGCCTATGACTTAGGAAGTGGTTATTTTTTCCCTTTTAGTAATTTTATTTTCAAATGATAATATGGTAAAATTGACTGGTTTTTGGTCTATAGTCCCATGAACTTTAACACGTATATAGATTTGTGAACCGCAATTACAGTCAGGATGCAACACAGTTTAGTCACCTCAAATACTCTCTTGTGCTGTCCCTCTGTGGGCACACCCTGCCCCCATCCTGGACCCCTGGCGATCACTGATCTATTTTCTGTCACTGTAGTGTTTGTCTTTTTGAGAATATCATGTAATTGAAACCATACCATCTGTAACTTTTTGAGACTGGCTTTTTTCACTCAGCAAAATGTCTTTCGTAACTGGGTTTTAATAGCATTTTCCCCCTTTGTTTCCCAGCTGTACAGAAAATACTGTATAGGAAAATTCCATGTCTCCACAGGGAAATGGCGATTTCTCGCATCAATGCTGAGAGTCTAAGTTATTCTAAGAATAATATGTCAATATATTCTTGTTTATGCTTTTTTAAGTGACACTATGTACCGAGTTTACTCCCCAGATACACTCAGTCTGATGACGTCTTGAGTTAAATTGTCACTTGGTATTTGATGTGCTTCATAAAATGATTATTCATATTTGCTTTATTGGCTAACATGTTCTTTACTTTTATTTTTACTAATATATAAAAAAATTTAATAATATTTTTAAAGAATGCTAGTCCTTAACTATCTTTGTGAATCACATTTTGGGTGGAGCCGTTCTGAACATACCTGCTCCATCCCACCAAACATTACAAAATGGAATGAACTTATTTATTTAAAAAAAATCTTTTGAAACACAGGCTCTAAAGGCTCACTTTAAGGAGGAAAACAACAAGTACAACAACAAAAACACTTTAAAAAATTCTACCCTACAATATAATGTTCACCATCATACCCTCCTTCATGCTTGCAAATCCAGTTCCCATCCACTCTGCTAGGAATCAGTGGCCCTGGGAATGTTTCTATCATTTTGCAGATGACAAAAGTGAAGACTAGCCGTAGCTAGCTTGGCTCAGTGGATAAAGCATCGGCCTGCGGACTGAAGGGTCTCGGGTTCGATTCCAGTCAAGGGCACATGCAGGGGTTTTGGGCTCCATCCCCAGTAGGGGGCATGCAGAAGGCAGCCAATTGGTGATTCTCTCTCATCATTGATATTTCTCTCTCTCTCTCTCCTCTCCCTTCCTCTCTGAAATCAATAAAAACATGTTTTTAAAAAAGTGAAGACTAGACAGGGAGGAGAGTGGTCAAAGGTTACACAGCTGTCTGGGGATAGAGCCAGAATTAGAATGTAAAACTGAGTTCTAATTATGTTCACTAGCATCTGGTATTATCCATGTTTTTCTATCAGCTAATCACAAAGACTTCCTTCGATCTATTGCATTCTAAAAAACAGGGACAATCTATCTTCTTATGAAGACCAAAGTTTTTTTTCTATTCACGTAATCTTCTAAAACTTCAAGAACATTTTGATGGCGATTCTGTTCCATCACATTGTTTTTGTTTGACTCCAGTCACATACTTATACCTGGTTTGAGGATAGGACCCATTTGCCATGCTAATCACACAAATAGATATTTTTGTTTTTAGAGACTAAAACTGTAAAGGCTGAGGCCATTTTCAGGGTCAGTTCCTCTGCTTCCCAGTTTAGTGCTTCCTAAGGATGGCGACTGTTATGAAGCAGGAGTTTGTAGAAGAGTCAGGCTTCTCTTCTCCTTGGAGTTGCCATGGGATCTGGTAGCTGCTTTTTTACCCTGCTGATCACGGTTACTGGGACATCCTACAAGGCAGGGAGTAATTGGTATTTCAGTGGCAGTGGCTATAATTTTAGTTTACATCTTCAGGGACCCTTCATGTGGCATTTGCTCTGAAATGGACTGTCCATTTGTAATTTGGGAGCCAATGTCTTCAAACACATGGAAACAAGCTGAGAGCCTCTTTGAACTTGATTAGGGTTTAGAGGATTGGAGAAACCTCACGCATAAAGCTTGCTCTGTATATGCCAGCCACCGTTTTACCATCCCCACGTCAGGCCCTACATGGCCCCAAATGAAGCCCAGTGCCCAGATGCTGTGCAGCTGTCCTGCAGGGATAACCTGCCGCCATCCCACACTGCAGACGTCTATTCAGGGTGAGAAACAGGCCCAGGATTCATTAATTAATGAGGGCGATGGGAAGTTGTAAACACAGCTGTCGGCGGCTGGCTCCGCAGACCTGCCTGCATATGGCACATGAAGAAAAGTCGGGCGGTAACACAGCCTCATTGTTCGGGCCTCCTTAACCGAACCTGACAGCAGATCGTTGGCAGAGGAGCCAACAGCAACAAGCCAGTCTCTCCGGAGGCACCGAGAGGCTGGGCTCCTTTCTGCCTGGAGTTGCTCTCCTTGGAGTCAACCCGATGATGGGAGGGAGTCTTGGAGAAGAAAGCAGCCCCCTATTTACAGCCACTGGGCACTTAGGTTCTGGTGAGTCTGGGACAGTACCTGACCTTTTCTTTCTAACTGCCTTTGAGTAGTGATTACTTATCCATCACCTTAAAATGGACCATGGCAATTTCTTCTTATTTATTTATTATTATTTTTAAAATATACTTTTATGGATTTCAGAGAGGAAGGGTAAGGGAGAGAGAGATAGAAACATCAATGATGAGAGAGAATCATTGATCAGCTGCCTCCTGCATGCCCCACAGGAATTGAATCATGACCTCCTGGTTCACAGGTCTATCCTCAACCACTGAGCTATGCTGGCCCGGGGGGCAATTTCTTTCTGGGAGAAACACATTCATCCCTTTAGCGGACAGAATTGTTTGATGTGTGAGAATGATGGCACCTTATTTTCCAGAGAATCAGAGGCTACAATATATGTCCACACTGGCTTTTTCAGAAGAACTCATTTGAATCTTACCAGTCCCAATGTACAGATGAAGAAACTGAGGTTCAGAGAGGTTAAGCAGCCCGCACAAGGTCATATAAGATGCAAGTGACAGGGTTAAAACTTGAAGGGAATCTGCAGTCTCCACACTTTGTTCTCTTTCCACTGTCTCCTAGAAGCCTCCTCAGGCCTCCTGAGAGAAGCGGGGACTCACGATGAAGTCTGACGGCTGGCCTCTGGTATTGGAATCCCTCACATGTCTTTGAAACCGAGGCCCAGTCTGGCTGAGCAGCTCCTGCGCCAGTATTTGGACCAACATTCAAAGCTCACTGACAGCGGGTTCCAGGAGCAGAAAAAGGAAACACATGTGGCAGCTTGTTTCATAATTAAAAGTGAGAGGAAAACAGGAAAACAAGTGGACACACAGGCAGGCCAAAGATGATGGTTGGTTTGATGAGTTTCTTCCTGTTTCTGGGAAAGTGTTTTCCATTCATGTTTCAGAAGGCCCACAAGATGTTCAATGTCACCGGGGTTTCTAACACTGGGTTCTTTGTAACAGTTTAACCTGAATATCAGATGCAGTATATAATACATCTATTATTTTAGTGATATAATATAAATATTTCTTTGCAAATAACAGATGCACTATCTACACTAATAAAAGAGAAACATGGTAATTGGCGTACGACCGCTACCCTTTTCATTGGCTAATCAGTGAGTATATGCAAATTAACTGTCAGCCAAGATGGCGGCCGGCAGCCAGGCACTGAAGCGAGCAGGGAGGCTTGCTTGCTGCAGACTCCAACATTCTCCACCTAACTTGCCAGCCTCTCAGTTGCAACTCTAAGCAACTATATACTATGTTGCAAAT
>NW_005365325.1:3734387-3772814 GCF_000412655.1 Myotis brandtii
ATAATATAATATAATATAATATATTATATTATATTAATGACATATTACATATATAATTTTCTGACCAGATTTATTGAGCATCATTGGGCTCCCAATCTGTAATATATTTATTGTACATCTGTGGTTTGCATGGCATGATGGTAGATGCTGAGGGACATCAGAAGTGACTAAAAGGCTCCCTACTTTGAGTTGCTTCCAGTCATGTGGGAAAAACAGACGTGTTGTAAACAACTTTTGAAACATGAGGTAGAATGAAGTAAGTGCTATGACTGAATGAAAAATTAAGTGCTATGTGAGCAGAGGAGGGAGAACTTATTCCGAGAGGGATAATGGAAGGCCTCAGGTAGAGGAGAGATATGTGGTGTGTCTTGAAGGACATTAGGATTAGAAAGAAGAAAGCCCGGGGAAGGCATTTTGGGCTCAAGGCCCCAGGTATTTGCAATGTTCTTATCACCAGAGGGTAACTGTTGTGTGAGGGACTTGGGACAGGCTGGGAGCAGAGGAAAAGGGCAGCTTAAAGGAGGATTTAGGAATCCAGGTGGGATTTTTAGTGGTTCTATGTCCAGAAACCTGGAAAGGCTTAGACTTCCTCCACCAGACCCTTCTTCTCCTAGTTGATTTTCCAATGGAAGTAGAGTCAAGAAGCAAGAGCTAAATGGGAATCTAATTAGTCTTAGGAGTACCCAATGACCCGCACTGTGGAGTTCTGGGGAAAATGCTGAAGACTGGGGGAAAAGCTTGAAGACTAAGTAGGATTGTAAGTCTCAAAAACTTGACTTTGAATCCTACTGACCAGCTCACTTACACAGAAAGGGAAGGGCCAGACACATGTGCATGGAGATATGGTTGGTCTGTCTGGATGTGAACTCCTAGCCACAAGGAGAAGGTAAAGGGATAGATAGATGGGTTTTGTACCTTTAGCACACAGTAATCTGACCCCAAAGAAAATGTGGCAGGAAAATGATCTGGAATTTTTAGCAATCAGATTAGTAACTTTTCTCTCTTGAAGGTAAGGGGGAGAGCTAGGAAGGGCTGGTAGAATGTTCCCTGGCACGAGGAAAGGGTGGAAACATCCCTTCTTCTACAGGTAGGGGGAGGGGGAGGGGAGTTACTGAACCTCCACGGACTAGGAGGACACCGATTCTGGTGGGCAGGACAAAATGTGAGGGCCCAGGCTAGGAAACAGTCAGAAAATGTTTCCTGGTAAAATTGATAGAGTTCATAGGCCAGAAAAAGGTGGATGGTCAAAGGACCAAGAGATTGGTAGGAAATGAGGAGCAGGGCAACACAAGCAGGAGGAGAAACAAGACAAATGGAAACATTGCCACCCAACTGTCCTCTTAACTGGTTGAGATCGAGTCCCTGGTGAATCTCAGGCAATGGTGACTGCAAGCAGCAGACCTGATAGTAATGAAATGGTGGTGGTGGGGGGGCGGGGGGAGGCAGGTAACGGGGAGACATTTGTCTGTGGTGGAAGGAAGAAGGGATGGATGGAAGCTATTTCAGGCCCCTCTCCCCAACTCTAACAAGAGTGACTCTGGCATGTTACATACTCATGTGCCATGTGCCATGTACAAAATTGTTTTCTTAAAGATGGATTTCAGTGTTTTGAAATGTTTGAAAACTATCAGTATGACAGAAAATACTGCATTGGAGGTCAGCACACAATAGGTTCTGCTATTTCAGCTATATGACCTTAATTAAAACTATAATAATAACCATAATAATCACCAAGTGATAGTATGTTAAGTTGTGCGTTAGACAGTATATGTAATAAGTACTTTATGTATACTACTTCATTTAATCCCCATAATAACTCTATGATATAGGTTTATTATTCCCATTTCACAGATGAGGCAAATTAGATGCAAAAATGTGACTTGCTCATGGAGATGCACAGCAGGTATCAGACGTAGGTCACAAACCCAGGTCTGTCTGATATCAAGGACTATGACTTTATAGCACTCATTCAACTGTTTTTTATGACTTTTGCTCCCACCTCTAATAGATGAGTAAGGATCCTTGTCTGTCCTCACAAAATAGACCAAAGAATCAAATGAATGAATGCATGTTGAGAAAAATGTTTTAAGTCAAAAGTGCTTTAAAAAGGAAGCCATATTACTCTATTCAAAGCCTGGTGCTTTTACATGTTTGTTGAATGAATACATACTAAGCTGGGAATGCAATTTATCTCTCTCTCATCTGTTAACATTTTTTTTCATTCTCAGTGTGTGAAGAATTATTCTAAGCCACAGAAAAACAATTTTCTAGAAACACTTTTAGTAGAAGAGTTTCCTCTGCAAATTTGGTCAGTTTTAGAGGATTTAAAAATGGTTGACCTTGGGCTACCCTTCATGAAAAGAATTATAAAAGAGCTCCCTCTTTTTTTAAAAAAATGTTTTTATTGATTTCAGAGAGGAAGGGAGAGGGAGAGAGAGAGAGAGAAACATTAATGATGAGAGAGAATCATTGATCGACTGCCTCCTGCATGCCCCCTACTGGGGGTGGAGCCTGCAAACCGGGCATGAGCCCTTGACTGGAATTGAATCCGGGACCCTTCAGTCCACAGGACGAGGCTCTATCCACTGAGCCAAACCTGCAGGGCAGAGCTCCCTCTTTAAACACACTGTGTATAGGTGTACCTGTTATCTCATTTAATCCTCAAGTGTGGGCATTATTATTTTCATTTTATGGGTGAAGGAACTTAACCTTTAAGAGATGGAGCAATTCACTCAAATTTATATAGCTCAAAGTGCAAGCATGAAGCCTGAAAATGCAGAATGCCTTGGAAGAGGAACACAGCTTGAGCGGCATAGCCAGGGGATGACTTATTATGACCTTTCACTTCTTACCAAGCCCAGAAAAGAAAATGGGTCTCACTGCCTACTAGAAAAACATTCCCCAAAGGTTTGGATACACATGAATAGTTTCAGCAGCCCTGTGACCCCGAAGAGTGAGGGCTGGTTACTCCCCGGAGCCCTGGTATGTGTCTCTAGCTCTTCTCAGTAGCCTTGGCTCTAACACGCATCTGGCGGGAATCTTGTTTTCCGCCCCAGCATAGCTGGGCTGGAGTTTTTGATAGCATTTGACTTCAGCAAGCCTCCACATGAGCCTCTGATCTAATGTTGGAACAAAGCAAAGGTGGAGGGAGGCCCAGCGTGGAATGAGTCAGGTGGAGACTGATGCCGTGTTTCTTGTTAAACGCTGTTCTCCCTCCAGGTATGTACTTTTCCCCAACAGTCAAACTCTGTCAACACAAGTCCAGGCTTCCCTCTCCCAACCAAGGCAAACAGGGTCAATAGCAGGAGAGGAAAAAAAAAATCCATAGCTGGAATTTGAATACCTATGCTTTCATGTGAAGGATCAAGAGCCCTTCACCTTGCCAAACATTATTTGACTTTTGTAGAACCAACACTGGAGTTTAAGTGACATCCTTGAATTCAGTATTTGGCACAGGACTCACTGGTGGGTTACTCCCACTCCGTGTACCAGTTAATTGCTTTGAGATAGAGCGACAGACTCTATCAGAGATTTGTGAGTACACTTGCATCACCTCACTATTTTCTTTTTAATTTAAATTCTTTATTGATTAAGGTATTACATAAATCTCCTTTTTCTCCCATTAACCTCTCCCTGGCTGCTCCCACCTCCCAGCACATGCCCTCACCCCCCCTACTGTCTGTGTCCATTGGTTATGCTCATATACATGCATACAAGTCCTTTGGTTGAACTGAGTCCCAGAGAAGGTGATTCACCCTGGATTCTGCAGCTACTTCAAACCTGAGCTGTAGAACCAGGGACTTCTAACTCGTATTAGAACCTTTTCAACTGTAGCAGACTTATTTTGTGTATGAATATCCACTGAAATAAAGCTATTTGTCTTGGATCAGCTTGAAAACACCTTCTTAAGACGTGATCTGCTAGTAACTAATAGTACTTACTATTGCTAAGTATTCTGACTCAATTTACCAGCATTTCCAATGCTGTGGTTGAGGGTGCAGCTTCAGGAATCGACCTAGGTTTGTGTCTCAGCTGTGCCACCTGTTCGCTCTATTATCTTACTATTATCTTAAGTGTTACCTCTTTGCATGCCAGCTTCCCATTTCATAAAGTGGCAATGCTAATAACACCAACCCAATGAAGTTATTGTGGTGGTTAAGTGAGATTATACATATGTAGAAGTCTAAACAGTGCCAAGCACATGGGAAATGCCCAATAAATGTCAGGTATCGCTACTATGACATGAGACCTCAAGACCTTTAGTTTTGTGTTTATCACTAACTAGCCTCTTACTCTCTGTGCCTCAGTTTTCTCATCTGCAAGATGAAAATTCTTATTGCTTCACCATTTAAAACTGAATGTTATATGCTTTGCAATGGAGACACTTGTGTGCTAACTTATTATTTTTAAATATATTTTTCTTGATTTCAGAGAAGAAAGGAAAGGGAGAGAGAGATGAAAACATCAATGATGAGAGAGAATCATTGATCGGCTGCCTCCTGCATGCCCCCATTGAGGATCAAGCTCACAACCCGGCATGTGCCCTTGACCAGAATCGAACCTGGGACCCTGCAGTCCACAGGCTGATGCTCTATCCACTGGGCCAAACCTGCTAGGGCTGTGCTAGCTTATTTATTACTGAATGACTAGTTATTGAGTGCCAATTGTGCCAAATACAATGTGAGCAAGACAGAGGAATTCCCTGTTTTTAAGGAGTGTAGAGCCTGTGGGGGAGACAGAAAATTATATGAGCAGTTAGTGTAAAGGGTGGTAATTGTAAGGAGAGCTGAAGTATGGGGCACTGTGCAGGTACACAGCTGGGGTAACTCAGTCAGAGGGAGGAGGTAGGGAGGTTAAGGAAGACTTCTTGGAAGTGATAATTATGTCAAAACCCAGAGGATGGGTGGGAGTTAACCAGGCAAAGAGAGAGAAGTATTGTAGGAGGGGAGGGAGAGCAGAACATATGCAAGCCCAGTGATTGGAGAAAGCAACCGGGCAAAGTGCTTCTGCCATATTTCATCTACTATGCGACACCATTCGTTTTAAGACCATGCCTTTATTTTATGTACCCCTAAGGGGAAAAATGCCAGTCCAACTGTGGCATATGGTTTTCTAATCACTTAGGGTTTTAATGCTCTTTCAAGCCTTTAAAATTTTTTTTGGACATATATTTTACCCTATAGCACTCTATCAAATGTAGCAAAATAAAAATATTTATGAAATCATTTGCTTTCAGTATTCCCAAAACTTCACTTTGAGAGTCAGGTTCTTCTGAAAGTCATTTTTTGATTCAGAGGCATCGACCTCAGGCTCTTCCACATGATATGGTCAAGAGTGCTTGGTGACACAGCACTTCTTAAAAGCATTCATGGATGAACGAAGTCACTGGGGCTGCGCTCTTGAGCTGGATTTGTCTGTGGAATTAGTCTTCTTTTGATTCCCACTTGGGGAACGTTGCTAAACGCCTCTGATTCACCACCTGCCTCCCCACCCCCCACCTCCCCACAACCTTTGGTACTTAGGGTTTGAAAGGGTCCACTGTTGTTTCTGGGATTTTCTTACAAGCTAACACCCATCCTGACAGTTTTGAAGCTGGTGCTTTTCATGTTTGTGCATGTGAGGCCAAAACAATTAGTTAACAAGTGTTGCCTGCTCTACAACTTCATGGATGAACGAAGTCACTGGGGCTGCACTCTTGAGCTGGATTTGTCTGTGGAATTAGTCTTCTTTTGATTCCCACTTGGGGAACGTTGCTAAATGCCTCTGATTCACCACCTGCCCCCCTCTTCCCCACAACCTTTGGTACTTAGGGTTTAAAAGGGTCCACTGTTGTTTCTGGGATTTTCTTACAAGCTAACACCCATCCTGACAGTTTTGAAGCTGGTGCTTTTCATGTTTGTGCATGTGAGGCCAAAACAATTAGTTAACAAGTGTTGCCTGCTCTACAACAATTTTCAAATGTGATGACATAAAAAAATGTGAATCTCCAAGAATGGAAGGTGTGTGTGTGTGTGTGTGTGTGTGTGTGTGTGCGCGCGCGCGCGTGCGGAGCAGGGTGAGGTGGGCAAGTGGTAGACTGTGGTCAGATCAAATATCTTAAGGTGTTTCGATTTGATCATAAAATGTGAGTTAAGCTAATAGGGATATCAAGCAGAGGAATGACCCTTGCTGCTGAGTGTAGAATAGATTGGGTGGGAGCGAGATAAACGTGGCGGATCCAGGGAAGAGGCAGGCTGTGGAGGATCCCTGCTCTGTTTCTTCTAGAAACAGGAGGAATGATCCTCATCAACTTGGAAGCTCTCAGTGGGGGCTGCAGCCATGAAAGATCACTCACCCAGGGTAGCCAGCCCCCCCACCCCGCCTCCCAATTTCTAGGAAAAGGTGGTAGAAAGATGCCTAGAGTTTCACTCTAAATGAATTAATATTCCAGATAACTGAAACTTATTCCTTTAAAAATGAAATTCTCTTGTGGATTAAAATCTCTCCATTCAGTACCAATTTAAATGCCTTCTTATACTATCACCTATTAAATATAACCTATGCTTTTTTTTTTGCTGAGCACTATCATTAAGAATATTAATATTCTTTGAACGAAGTGTCAATATTAATTAATAAACAGGGAAGCAACGCAATAAGTTCCAAAAGACTATTGAATTGTGTAAAACAATTTCCCTGAATTTTTAAAAAGTGGTAATACCTAACTAATACTTGCTCCTCCTGCTATTGTTTTTGAAGGATGTTTACAGGGTGTGTAAACATCTCATTTGATTGTCACAGCATCCTGTGTGTCAGGTCAGGCCCTCCTGGAAGCAGATGCTTAGATACAATTAAAAGTGTGAGAGATTTATTGAAGGAAATGCCTGGGAAAGGTAAAGGAAAGGGGAGAGGGAGCAGGAGCAGGCAGGGAGGACCTTCGAGTACAGTGCAGGTCTGACAGCCAGGACTGGGTGAGAGGAGGAAGGAGACTTGGTGGGAGGAGCCTCAGACGGTAGGGTAGTTGTGAGCAAGTCTCTATGGGCTGCTGGGATTAGTGCTCCTCAGAGGGATTCTGAGACAAGCAGAAATGGACTGCTTCCAGTTCACTCACTAGCTGGGAGCAGCCTGGGGAGGGGGAGGCCCTGGCATGAATGCTATATCCCCAGAGCAGCAGCTGAAAACTCTTGGCTAACAATGCTCCCCCCAGCAGTCTTTCCTTTTTAAAAGCCACCTTCGGGGCAATTGTTCATGCTGCCACGCCCTGTGAGGTCGGCAGAGCAGGTACTATTAGTCCTATTTTAAAGAAGTGTCAGGTAATTAAAAATGTTCAGTGTGATACTGGCAGATTCACAGTAAGTGAATTTTTAAAGCACTTTTGAAAACTCAGGTGTGATAGGTGGTCTTCCAAGATGACTACCATCGATTACTGCATTTCTGTAGGTCAGACTGCTCCTCACATCAGAGGTGGCATCTGTTGGCCTCTCCTTGAATCTGGGCTGGCGCTATGCTGTGCTTTGACCAACAGAATATAGACGAAGTGGCATTCTGCAGATTTTAAGAAGACAGGCAGCTGCCTCTCATAGAAATCCAACCTCATGTGAGTAGTATGACCATAACCTCATCCCAATTATGAGAAAACATTAGAAAGACCCAAACTGAGTGACATTCTACAAAATAACTGATTAGTCAAAAGTGTTAAGACCCTGAAAGACGAGGCAGATGAACTGTTACAGATTGGAAAAGACCAAGGGAGAAATGACAGCTGAATACCATGGGGACCCTGGATTGAATCTTGAGATAGGAAAAGATCATTAGTAGATCAACTGGTGAAATGTAATGGGGTCTGTAGCTTAGTTTATAGTATTGTGCCATATTAATTTCTTATCTGTGATGATGTATTAAGGTTGTGTAAGAAGTTAACCTTAGGAGACCCTGGGTGAGGGGTATGTGGAAACACTATGTATTATTTTTGTAACACTAAGTTTCAGGGTAATTTTTGATGCAGCAGTAGATACCTGAAACATCAGAACAGAGGTGGAAGCTCAGGTAATTTCAGCAGAAGTCTTTCTTCTTCAAGAGCCACCTTAGCAGCAATTGTCCATGCTGCCACACCCTGTGAGGTCGGCAGAGCAGGTACTATTAATCCTATTTTAAAGAATGTCAGGTAATTAAAAATTGACTTAGGGCTATTGGATAACAGGACTGATCTCAAGTTTGGGGAGTTGATGGCTTTTCCTGTGATGTTATCTAAGGGGACCAGAGACCTTTGGTTTTCAAAGAACCTATTCACTGGTCTATCTTGAAGCTTGAAATTCCCATTCTTCATATAATCCATTAATTTAAGGCACGTGCCATAAAAGATATCTCATAACAGTTAATCTGGGAGATCCACCACACAAGAAAAATGTTGGGTTAAATGTTTGGCAAATAATTGCACAATTTATCTACTTTTTGAAGATTAACTATGGACACTAGTATATGAAAAGCTCTGAGAAATTCTAAAGTAAAGAAATCTCTGTAACTTTATTTAACCTGGCACTTATTCCCCAAATTAATTCAACCACAGAATTCTAAATGTGTGTATGTAAGATTTTTTCTATGGAAGATACCTTAGGGAATGCCAGATGAAAGCATCATGAACTGCAAGGGATTTTGAGTAGCAACATGAATTTCCTTACCCCAGAAGGGATGAAAAGGAGGCTGAATGTCAACATTACTTTAAAAATGGTCTCCCACATTGGAAGTAGTTCAAACTCAATAACCCCTATATACCTGTTTCCATTTCAAAAATAAGTCAATGGAAGAGTATGAGCCCAAACTCTATAACAGAATGCACTCTGGGAAAGAGATTTGATATAAACATTAATATTAAGGACATTAATTAGTTTATTAAATTTAAATGATGGCCAGAGAACTTGATTTGATGCTACACAGCTAAGTGACCATTGCTACTTAGAAGAACACAGCAAGGAGAAACTCCCAACTCCAATATGAAGCCATCTAGAAGAAATCCCACTTATTAGCTGTGATGTCAAACCTTAGTCATAGCTATGCGGAACCAAGTGCCTGGTATCATGGAGTGAGAGTATTACTCTATTTCTTGTCACTTCTGCTTTCCAAAGGTTTGAGTGGATATGTCTCTTCACAGACTACAAGTCATATAATAGCTTAGCTGCAAAGGGTTCTGGGAAATGTAGCTCCCCCCTCCCCCCTTCTAGCAGTCATAATATAAGAAGGTACATGAGAAAAGTTTTTAACAGGAGTCATGTAAACCAATTTGCAGCATCAGCCACCGAGTGCTACATTTACCCATCCTTCACTGACATATGCAAACATGAGATTGGTTTTATATCATGATGGTCATTTTTTCCCATTTCTACCTAGACCACAGAACTAATTACTACAACACTGAACATGGTGGCAATAATAAAATATAGAATTATAATCTATCTATATAAAAGCCTAAGTGACTGTCTGTCTGTTTGACCATCTGACTGGAGCTATGACGCACAATGACCACCAAGGGGCAGATGCTCAACACAGGAGCTGTCAAGCTGCGGTGACTTGGCAGCTGTGGTTCTCGGGTGATGCACCTGGAACCAGAGAGGAGGGAGCTCGATTCCAGGGTGCATCACCTGAGAACCGCCCTCTTGCAATCCGGGACCCCTTGGGAGATGTCGGAGAGTCGGTTTTGGCCCTATCCCTGAAGGCCAGGCTGAGGGACCCCACCTGTGCATGAATCCGTGCACCGGGCCTCTAGTAATGATAATAATTATCATTATAAAACCAGTCCTAAGATAATACAGGCAATATAGTATTAATAGCAAGCCAAGTATTATAATTGTACTTATACTAAAATTCAAACTATGGCCATAAAACTTAATGCTAATAAAAATTCATTACTAGAGTAGAACAAAAGTCAGTATTATAATGGCAAAAAAACTCAACTTCCTAAATAGACTGAATGAAATGGTTTAAATTTCAGTATTTGAACTTAGTTTATTTCCTCTTAGTGGTTAAGAACCTGGGTTTTGGTATCAGAGTGCCTGGCTCTACCTTAACTTTCTGACATTAGGTTAGAAAGCAATTTGGTTCTTGGTTTCTCATTAGGAGAACTGGAGATAATAGTAGTACCTCCCTCATGGGGCTGTTGTGAGAATTCAATGAGAAAAAGCAGGAAAGTACTCTGTATAGTTAGCACTCAATAAATGTTAGGGGATACGGAAGAGCTGAAGGGTATGTCAGTAAAACTTTCTCTGCTTCCTCAGGGACAGGAAGCCTGCCTCTGTAATCTAGCTTTCTATGACAGATGTCCTATTACCGCCCTATTTAGCTAATTTCTGCCAAGTTACCATTGCTTCTTAGAAGAATTTGCCATTCATTTCCAGTTTTAGATTAATCCCGGCTCATAAACATGGAATTTGGGACCTGAATTCTGTCGTAGAGCCGTGAGGTCCTTTCTGGATTTCTGTCTTTAGGGACTAGCCTCCCCTGGAGCTCAGGAGTCTGCCTGTGCCCGTAACCACCTTTCCTTGGTTGTGGCTTTACAAAGAGAGACAAGGCCTTTGGAGCCAGTCACAATTGGACTCAAATAATGTCTTTATCTCTTATTAGTTGAGTGACCTTAGGCAAATTATTTCACCTCTCTGAATCTTGGGTTCTCCTGTGAGATGGCATTAATAATACTTTTCTAAAAAGGTCGCTATGAAAAACAGTTAAGTGATATTGGATGGTGTCTGGCACAGTTCTTAGTACATAGTAGGTGCTTTATAACTAATATTCCACCCCCTGTCCACTCTCTGAATCCTGCTCTGCCATTATTCTTTGTTCTTGTAATCCATTTGTGGTAGTAGGGGCTGGAGACTGAAACTTGAGTTTGCTGTGACCCCTTGAAAACCACTGGATGTTGTTGTGAATTTTGTTTTAGTTCAAGGAAAAAGAAGTCAGCGTGTTACCTTGTGTGTTTCTTTTCCTAGAAGTGTCAACCAGCTCAAATTCTGGGAACAGAGTGTACGGGTTAACCGGGTTCTGCTTGAGAGGTTTTGCTGAGCTCTCCGTGGAGTAGGCTGTTCCCGTCTCTTGCTAGGGCAGGTACTTGACTTACTCTTTACTTAAGAGGTTAAAGACTGCATTTTCCTTAGCCCTCAGTAACTTTGTATAACTTCTGAGACTCTATATCAGATGTTAGTATAATTGTATAATCTTAATATGATTTTTATCACAGTGCTGGCATTCAATATTTTGGTTTTAGGGCAGAGAACTGTGGGACATTGAGAAAATTATGCCTTGAAAGGGTACACTAATGCCCCCAGCTCTTGGGTGGCCAGTGCCCCACCAATGCCAATACCTACAATGAGCTGTACAAATGCTATCCTCTTCTATTTCTTCTTTGACATGACACACCCTGGGTTCTTCATCTGTAAAATGGTGATAACGATAGTATCTACCCTACAGGGAGCTATGAGGATTAAAATAATATTTACAAAATGTTTAGAACATGACCTGTCACAGACTAAGTAATACACTGCATGTAAGCAATTATTGTTATTAACTCTAATTGTTATGTAGCTATTATCTATGAGGGGATTTATGAATACTTATTTTGTACTTTGGGTAATAATATGATACTATGTTATTTTGTTGCTCAAATTGTTTTGGTTTTGGCCACTGAAAGCTCTTTCATGGTGACTCTGTTCACCTCCGGCATGCCTCCATTCCTTGGGTTTTGAGCTCCCTTTACTTTCTGGCACTGTGAGATTCCTCCAACTTTGCTTTCCCTGTTGTAGCTCTGAGATTGGCCATTTCATGAAGATTCGCTGCTTGATTTTATTGAAGAATGGTATTATAAACCAAGGTGTGGATGCTGACTGAGCCACTAGATTTTGATCCAAATCCTTTCCTTGTTATGTTACATCTGTGAAATGTAACAGACTTCAGTAGGTCAGGGAGGCCCTGTAGGGCTGGATATCCTATATAATAAAAGCCTAATATGCAAATTGACCAAACAGTGGAATGACTGGTCGGTGGGGCCAGCAAATGGGTGTTGCCAGGCCAGCCAAGGTGGGTACCAGTGGGCAGAGGGAGGGGACTGTAATCAGGGGGTGGTGGTGACTGGCAATGGTGGAGGGGTGATTGGGGGGCAGGGCTGGCTGCTCGCCAGCTGGTGCCATCCCCTGATCAGCCCTCGGTTGCCTCCTGTAGAGGGAGGCCAGACTGTGGCTTAGGCCCGCTCCCTTTGGGGAGCGGGCCTAAGGGAGTGGGCCTAAGCTGTCAGTTAGACATCCCCCAAGGGCTCTTGGACTGCAAGAGAGTACAGGCCAGGCTGAGGAAACCGCGCCCCCCCCCCAAGTGCACGGATTTTCGTGCACCAGGCCTCTAGTCCTATATAATAAAAGGCTAATATGCAAATTGACTGAATGGCAGAACGACCGGTCGCTATGATGCACACTGACCACCAGGGGGAAGATGCTCAATGCAGGAGCTGCCTCCTGGTGGTCAATGTGCTCCCACAGGGGGAGCACCATTCAGCCAGAAGCTGGGCTCATCGCTGGCGAGCTCAGTGGCAGTGGTGGGAGCCTCTCCCGCCTCTGCGGCAGTGCTAAGGATGTCCAACTGCCGGCTTAGGCCTGCCCCCCACAGGGAATGGGCCTAAGCCATCAGTTGTACATCCCCCAAGGGTGCAGGCCAGGCTGAGGGGACCCTCCCCCCAGTGCATGATTTTTTTGCACCGGGCCTCTAGTAGATTAATAATATCATTCAGGATCCAAGGTGGGAGCCTCTCCTGCCACTGCGGCAGTGCTAAGGATGTCCAACTGCCGGCTTAGGCCTGCCCCCCACAGGGAATGGGCCTAAGCCATCAGTTGTACATCCCCCAAGGGTGCAGGCCAGGCTGAGGGGACCCTCCCCCCAGTGCATGATTTTTTTGCACCGGGCCTCTAGTAGATTAATAATATCATTCAGGATCCAAGGAAGTAGTCATTATACTGGAGCTCAAGCATCCCCAAAGGGGAGCTCTACTGAGGGAAGCTGTGGAAGAAATTGTGCACATTTTTATAGATGGTGTGGGACACAGTGATTCTGTAGTAGTGATTGTATTCTAATAATTCCCAAGTTCTTTTCTTTTCTTTTTTTGCTTTAATCTTCCATTCTGTTTCAACTATGTACTGCTGTGTCACAAATTACTCTAAAAAGGAGTGCTTTAAAACAGCAATTATTTTATTATCTCTCTTGGTTTCTGTGGGTTAATAACAGAAAGGCTCCACTGATTGGCCCTGGAGTCTTGCATTTAGATTCAATCAGTTGGTGGCTGCCACTGGAACAGTAGGGGGTCTAGAGCAGCTGGGGAACAGCCGGATCTCTCTCATGTATTTCTCCATCATGCAGTCTCAGGGCTTCTCCAAGTGCTCTCTTCTTGTGAACTAGTTTGACTTCCTCACATCATGACAGTCTCAGAATAGTTAGACTACTTATGTGGTGACTAAAGCCTTCAGTGCAGGCATTTCAGCGGACAAGGCAGAGGGACCCTCACCCTTTCTGACCTAACTTTGGGATTTACTTCCACTGCATTCTATTGGTTCTAAGTGAGTCACAGAGCACTCAGATTTAAGGGCAGGGGACATGGGCCCGCCTTTCACATTTTAAGAAACATCTGCAGAACAAGACACACTGTCTTGGTCATCTTTGTAAAAATGTTCTGCCACACATCACCTCAGCAATGCTGTCAAAATTTCTAGCATTTTATTATTATTAATTATTATTATTTTAAAATATATTTTTATTGATTTCAGAGAGGAAGGGAGAGGGAGAGAGAGAGAGAGAAACATCAATGATGAGGGAGAATCACCAATCAGCTGAGGATTGATCCACAATGGGGATTGAGCCCACAACCTGGGCATGTGCCCTTGACCTGAATCGAACCTGGGACCCTTCAGTCTGCAGGCCAACACTCTATCCACTGAGCCAAACCAGCTAGGGCAAGATTTCTAGCATTTTAAAATGTGCTACAAAAGTTGAAAGCTGCTGCCTTAAAATCAATGGGTCTGTATCTGGTGTCTTTCTGTATTCCTTTCCCTCCTTCTATTTTCATGCTCTCATGGTTTCTTAGGGTTCCTTTCCTACCCACCATCATTCATTTGCTTTCCTGTGCTGAGTTTTCTGATTCTTTCTTATGGGCATTAATATTTCCTTTAAAAACACTGTCTGCTCTTGGTGTTTGAAAGGCTGAAACGCAACACGTCAAATAAAGAAAGCACATAGATGGAAAGAAAAGACAAAAGGAAAACAGAAGACACAGGTGGAATAAAAAATGCTGGGGGAAACAGAGTTAGTGTCCTTGAATGAAATGTGAGAGCACACGAAGTAGGGCCTGAAAAACACTGAGGAGTGGAAGGAAGGAAGGAAATACTCAGGAATGTAAAAATTGCACCAGCGCTAAGAATTGCCACAGGCCTATTTTTAAAGGAAGAGTGAACCTAGAGATCAGGGATGGGTTTGAGAGACATCTGTAAACCATCAAAATTATGTGCAGCCTTATATATAAAAATGAAAGAAGAGGGTCTATAGCACTTATTAGAACTGCAAAGGAGCATGTGGTCAAAGAGGCTTTAAAATACACAGAGAATGTCAGAAGCTCAGACAGGGACAGACTTAATTCAAGTCACATGCTGGTGGGAGCAGGGGGGCTCTGGCAACCTGAGGCCACTTCTTCAGGGCCATGAGCTATGTGTGTCCTGGATGACATTTGGGCCATACTCTGCTTCCTAGGCCCGTGAGGCGCCATGCTGTCCCTCCCTTGAAAGTTTGTGCACCCGCTTTTATTTAATTGCCATTCATTCCTTCCCATTCATTTATTCTCCTGATCTTCTTATTGGTATGTAACCTCTGCCCCCAAGTTAACAACTGCTGTTGTTCATTTTATTCCACAACTGGGCTCTTTCTCAGAACATCCCAGCCCATTAGATACACACACACACACACACACACACACACACACACACACACACACACACAGCTTTGCTTCTTTTGGTCATTAGAAATCATTTTTCTTCTCTGTCTATGAGATAAACTGGATACGAGAGCTCCAGGAATGGAGAAGGTATGGCAGAATCTAGAGGTTAGGAAACCTGCAGCTCATGGCCACGGAGGGACAGAGTTCAGGGGGGCCGGGGAGACTCTTCCAGGCAACAAGAGGGAACTCTATGTTTTCTATTTTCATATAGTGTGTGTGTGTGTGTGTGTGTGTGTGTAAGGAAGGCTGTGGGATAATTTCTAGTGCAGACCACTAGATGGAGGTCCTGCCTAAAGAACACACTGGAAGACTCATGCACTTGAATCCCTCTAATTTCCTCCCGTAGATGAAAATGTGAATTAGAGGCATGAGATGAAACCCCAATCCATCCAAAGGGCTCTGTCACCTTGTTTTGGAACATGCTTCTTTTTGAAATGCTTCAGCAACTCACTCAAGAATTGCCCCAAATATGGACCATTGGGTACCCTGTGGTTCATTACACTTATAGGAATGTTTACTTTTTCAATTCTTTTTCCCTGTGAATGCCAGGTGGCCAGTTTTACCTCTTATTTTCCATTTTATGAGCTTTAAGTGCTGCCTGTCCTGTGAAGAGTTCTTTGTTTATTGAAAGTAAACCTTTAAACATAGGTAATACTCCCAGTATGGGATTTTGAGCGCAAGGAAGGTAGTAAATAAAGGCAGACAAATCTGAACTTCTCTTCCTAGGGGTTGAGCTGAGTTTTTCTGACTCATACTGATTATCCCATAGCTAAGGAACTTGGGACAGACTTTATTTTTATTGCAAGGATTACTAGAAGCAAGTATGCATTTTTTCTGTAAATAAAGCTCCATTCATTTAAATGTAGTATAGTTTGATTTAATGAAATATAAACTCACAGTATTTGACGTTTTTGCCACAAAAAGGCTTCACACTTGAGATTTAGAAGTGAACTGACAATTCACAGGGCTTGCCTGTCTCCCTTTTGTGTGCAGAATCAACAACTTTGTAGTTGACAAAGAATGATTTGTTTTCTAGCTCAGCCAGGTGAAGAATTAGGTTGCACTGTCAGCCTGAGGAAATCTTGACACTGATATTCTCTGAATCCTTCCCTGCTAGGCCGATCATGGTCAAGGTGTCAGAAACAAACTCTTTTCTTTTTTAAATCTTTTTTTATTGCTTAAAGTATTGAAGATGTTTCTTTTTAAAAATATATTTTTAAATTGATTTCAGAGATAAAGGGAGAGGGAGAGAGAGAGAGAGAGAGAGAGAGAGATCAATGATGAGAGTATCATTGATTGGCTGCCTCCTGCATACCCCTGATTCAAAGGTCGAACTTCAACCACTGAACCATGCTGGCTGGGCTGAAGATGTTTCTTTCCAGTGTCCTCAGTGCTCTGTTAGGGTCCCTGCCATTCTGCATTCTTTGCAGTCAGTAGCCAGGAACACGTTTGTCATTTTGCCTGCTTGCTCCCACCCTTCATCCAAGACTGGGCAGAGGGCAACATTATCCTACAATCCCAGCCAACTAGACCAGGGTGATTCCCTCAAAATCTACCAGGACAAGGTAAACTGCTCTGCATATTTAAAAACAAAGGAAACTATTTAACACTGGTACTTGGTTATACAAATGATGGAAGAGCTGAGAAGCCTGAGAGGGCAGTCAGATAACCCAAGAGGTCATCACTCCCCTGAGGCTGGAAGGGACAAAGGGTGAAGGTGGTGTTACCTGAGTCTGGAGCAAAACAGAAGAAGGGCAAACCAGCCCAGGGGAGGCACCAAGTAAGGCACACCCACACCAAGTAAGACCAATCCAATGCTTCCCTTCAGGAATTGGGGTTGATTATGGAAACTAGCACAGTTGCTTTTGTGTGTTGTAGCCAGGAGGTATCGAGCTAGAGCTGTGGTTTCCTGTTATGTTTTTGCAAAAAAAAAAAAAAAAGGAGAAAACCAGTATGGGAGGAGAAAGGGAGAGATAGAGAGAGGGAAAGCAGGGAAGGGAGAGGGAGAAGCAGAGCTGCTAGCAGTATTATGGAGCTGGGAGGTAAAGTTTGGAAATTAGGGCCTTCCAAGGACTAAATACTCCAAATAAAAGACAAAAGCACAGGAAGAACTGAATGATGCTTAGGAATATCTCTAATTAGGAAAGAGTCTTTTGATGGAGCTTCTAATTTTAATCGGGTGTATTTATATTCTGTTCCAGAATAGAATGAAATGAAAGGCCTATAATTTTGTAGCATCTAAATTTGGTGACACATTCAAAAAAATTATACAACTTTTTTTTTAAATAACTGTGGCCTTGTAATAAAATATCTAGCAAATAAAGTATTTTAACCAGAGACTAAAAGAGAGTGCCTTTGGATATATTTGGGCTGAATTTTGATACATCTAAATAAAAAAATATAGAAAATGCTAATGTCGTCTTTTTATCAGATTTTTATCTATGTTTTCTATGAACCTTAGCATCTATAACGTAACTTTAAATGAAATAAATGGCCTATTGAGAAGAGTGACATAAAGGTGTCAACAATTTATTACCCCAAAAAGCAACTTTGATGTTTGCAGACAATTTTATCACAAAACTAAAAATAAGATTATGTAAAACAAAATGTTCAGTAGCATACCAGCAACACAATATTAGACCTATGTATATGTTCCAATAATAGTTTGCTCATTTATTTTTCAATGTTTACATTATTAATTGATAGAAGCTTTAAAATTATTTAATGTACAAAGACATATGTCATTATAACTTTTTAAAATGAATTTAAAATAGTTTTAAAATTATATATTTTATACATTCAGTAATACAATAAAACTAATTTTTCAATCAATAAATAAGCATTAAAAAATAATAATAATAATTGGCCCAGCCAGCATGGCACAGTGGTTGAATGTTGACCCATGAACTAGGAGGTCACAGTTTTGATTCCCAGTCAGGGCACATGCCAGGGTTGCAGGCTCAATTCCTAGTAGGGGGCATATAGGAGGCAGCTGATTGATGGGATTCTCTCTCATCATTGATGTTCCTCTCTCTCTCCCTCTCCCTTCCTCTCTATGAAATCAATTAAAAAATTAAAAAGAATAATAATCGGACCCACTCTTCCCCAGAAGCTGTTGTGACTGTGAGGCTCAGAGGTGCTGTTTGCTGACTCTGAGCTGCCCAGCAGCACCCCTGGGGGAAGGACACAGCCTCTCATCTCCTCCTCTCCTTAATTTTACTTGTGGACATTTTATCTCCCCAGCAGGGGGACTTAAGCCCCCAGCTCTCAGAGAGACTCTGTATTATACTTCATCTTATTTCCCCCATCCCGAGAGCAAACTGTTAGTAATTCTCACTAACATCTCAGAAATTACCACGGAACAAATTGGCAGGTTCCTGGAGGAGAAAATATTCCACTTTTCTTGCTTGGACTCCGGATTACTCCTGCAGATGATATCCATATGCTTTCCAATGATATAATCTAGATTAGCAAAAAAGGTAAAGAATCACTTGACTAGAAAATAAAAAAAAGAATGCTAAAGCAATTCAAATTAGAATAAAAACAGGACCAAATAATAAAATAAACTTGAATTATAATAAGACCCTAAAAAGAACAAAAAATAGCAGTATATCCTATATAATAAAAGCCCAGCGACTGAAACGGCAGAACAACCAGAATGACCAGTATGACCAGAATGACCAGAACAACCATGGTTCCTCGCCCCTGCCAGTCGTGGGGGGGGGGGAAGCCTGCAAACTGCCACAGCCCCTTACCCCAGCTGGCCCCGCCTCCAGTGGGGACCCCCACCCTGCTCAGGGGCCCCCATCAGGGCAGGCCGGCTGGCCCCCACCTGTGAACCAGGTCTCTATCCTATATAATAAAAGGCTAATATGCAAATTGACTGAATGGCAGAATGACTGGTTGCTATGATGCGCCATGAAGCCGGGCTCATGGCTGGGGAGTGCAGCGGCGGTGGCGGGAGCTTCTTCTGCCTCTGCAGCAGCTCTAAGGATGTCCAACTGCCAGCTTCCCATGGGGGATGGGCCTAAGCCGGCAGTCAGACATCCCCCAAGAGCTCCTGGACTGTGAGAGGGTGCAGGCTGGGCTGAGGACTCCTCCCAAGTGCACAAATTTCATGCACCAGGTCACTAGTAAATAATAAAATAACAAAGTAGACCAAGGACAGTGAAAGTAGAATAAAAGAGTTGAAATGAAAGGAATAAAATATTAAAAGAATAAATCAAGGTAAAAAGACATGAGAGTAAGTACAGGTTTAGGCTTATAAACAGTAAATCAATTAAAGAGTGGACATGGACTTGGGCAGCATTAGGAGTTCTTTGTCTCACCCTGTCATAAAAAAACAATCATGGCTGTAGTGGCTGAGCCAGACCTGTAAATTCTAGAGACCTGGAGGGACTGGAAAGAACTCCAGGGCAGAGGGCCCTCAGGGCTATGAGGTGAATACTGTAATGTAGCTTAGACCTCATTGACTGTTTAGGTCACAGATCATGGTGCACTGGATGGTTCCTTAGAAAAATCGTCTAGTCCAATTTCTTTTCTATAGTTGCAAACTAAGGCCAAAGTTGAAGAAAAAGGTGTAATTCCAGAGATGGGGGTGGATAGGTGGAGACATAGGGAAACTTTCTTGGCAACACCACCTGATTAGGAGGCCTGTCCAATTAAAGACCCTCTTCTCAAGCACCTTCTTAAATAATTCTTTTTCATTTACCTGAACTTTTGGAATTGACACAAGTGTGTTTGATGGTGGTCAATTACTCCTTTGGGATCCATTCCTGGAGTTAGCTAGTTTGGTTCAGTGAACTGAGCTGCACAGCTGAGAGCAATGGTTTCTCATCAAGGACACAGAAAGCTCTGTGGCGTGGGGTGAGTCAAGATTGATTCCGAGGTGGGGAGTGGGGGAGGATAGTCCTGCAGAACCCTTGGCTGGGTTTAGTAGAGCAGTTGGAGGAAACACCTCAAGGGGGAAGAAAGATGCAGAGCAGACCACGCTCCTGAACTGGCCTCAGGTTCACTCCACCTCTCAAGTGGTGCCTGGGGCTGCCTGCAGAGCTGCTTACAGATCGGGCCCAAACAGAGCTCGTGGTGCATCAAGGCATCCAAGGTAAGACCAAAAGAGACTGCAGGCCTTCTCAGTTATGCCAGTTCTTGAGTGAGGGTTTATATTCATTTCCTCTTGCTGCTGTAGCAGATTACAACAACTGTAGTGATTTAAAACAACACAAATTTAGCCCAGCCAGCGTGGCTCAGTGGTTGAATGTTGACCTATGAATCAGGAGGTTATGGTTCAATTCCTTGTCAGGGCACATGCCTGGGTTGTGGGCTTGATCTCCCATGGGAGGTGTGCAGAAGGTGGCTGATCGGTGATTCTCTCTCATTGTTGATGTTTCTATCTCTCTCTCCCTCGTCCTTCATCTCTGAAATCAAAACAAAATATATTAAGAAAAACCACACAACACAAAATTATTATTTTGCAGTTCTGGAGGTCAGAAGTCTGAAATGAGTCTTAAGGGGCTAAAATCAAGGTGTTGGAAGGGTGATTTCCTTTTAGAGATTCTAGGGGAGAATTCAGTTCTTCCCTTTTGAAGCTTCTAGGGACCACTTATATTTCTTGATTCCTGGCTCCTTTCTCTGTCTTCCAGCAACTTGATATCTTCACATTTTCCTCCTGATATCTCACCACATATCCGTTTCTCTCTCCTATGTCTACTCCTACACAGACTCTCTCACTTGGCTCTTATGAGTGCCTTGTGATTGTATTGGGTCCACTTAGACAATCCAGGATAATCTCATCATTTTGAAATCCTTAATTGAATCACATCTGCAAAGTCCCCTTGATCATGTAAGAACTTATTCACAGATTCAGGGGGTTAAGAAGTGGATATCTTTGGGGGCCATTCTCCAGAAGGCCACAAGGGCTCTCATCCCCTGTCATTTCAGTAGATGGCACAGGGTCCTTGCAGAATCACCACCTGGAAATGCCTATTCTTCAGCTTCTGGTCTACACCACTCTTCTGGTGGGAGCTGAGGAAGGCTCTGCCTTGTGACTTCATTAAATTGATGAGTAATTGAACCAGCTGCTTTACGGTGAGTTTGGGACTCCACCTGCTGTTGGAATTCTCAGCAACTTAGGCACTGGATCTTTAGGAAGAAGGGAGCTGAGGATTGGGTATAAACTTCATAGTATTAGGCATATTGATTGAACAAATATGTACTTAGTACTTATAGGGTCCTGAACACTAGACTAGGCAGCAGAATATCATTGGTGAATAAGACTTGGATTTTATTGATTTTGCTTATTTACTGTTTCCCCATGTGCTGTAGTCTAAGCTACATTATTGCATAGACTTTATTTTATTCACTACTGAACACCTATGTTCACCTTTTCAGGAGTGTTTATGGTAAATTCTCAAATTTTTGCTGAATTAGGGAAAGATACAATCTTTGACCTCAGTGAGTTTATAGTTTAATATACTGAACTAGGGGTTGGGAAATTATGGTTCTTGGGCCAAATATGGCCTACGACTTGTGCTTGTAAGTACAATTCTTTAGATCACTGTCATACCCATTCATTAACATAGTGTTTTGGCTGTTTTTGTGCTACAATGGTAGAGTTGAATGGCTGTGACAGACTGCACAGGTTGCAATTTGGGGCTAAGATATTTACTATTTGGCTCTTTACAGAAAATGTTTATTGTCCCCTGGACTGACAAATAAATAGTAACTGCATGGAGTATAATAAGATCTATGATAGGAAATATACTTTAGAATGGATAAGATGCCTTAGGCCATACTTTGATTATCCATAGAGCTTCCCAGGCTCCCAAGGCCCTTAGGGTATTTGTTAAACTGTCCACAGTGGTTGTTGCCTCCCAGTCACCTATAAAAATCTTTTGCTGAGATGGGAACTCTAGTGTTAGCATCTAGATTAGCCACTCTGCTTTCCTTCCTAAGTTCTCTCCACCTTCCTGCTATACTGTTGAAGTGTAGGGCTTGGATCTCTACTGTTCATAAACTTCTCCCTTTTCCCTCAATGGCCTACAGTTGTTTCCTATGACCTCATCACTCCTCTCTGTCTCTCCCTCTCCCTTCCATAATCTAATTTCTTCAAAAGATTTAGATGTTTACAAAATCCCTCAGCTTCTAATTTTCTCTTACAAGAATCCTTAAAACAAGGAATTACAAAGCGTTGTTACTAGTTTGAAATAAATGAAAGGAATTTTAGGGATAAAATAGGCAGGTTTAGGGAGTTTTAGGAATAAAGAGGGTCCATGGGGAGGAATGCATAGGTGAGAGCTTGGAGCTGCCAGAAGACATACATTCACAGGGAATAAAAAAGTGCCCCAGGATAAGGGGAGAGGAAGACATACATTCACGGAGGATCAAGAAAAATCACACGAGTATGGGGAAGAAGGAAACAAACTTTCACAGAGGATAGAGAAATGTCGACAAATGGCGGAAAGAGGAAAACAGAATTTCACAGGAGATAGAGAAATGTTAGAAGATAAGGGGGAGAGCAAGAGGGGGGCACCACGTGGGCTTTAGGCTTTGAAGATGATATTCTGCAAAAAGAGTGACTAATTAGAAGAGTATAGGATCATAAAGTGATTAAGGGGTCTAATTAGAAGGGAGCATGAAGAAACAAAGAACTACAGCATTTATAAACCTTAGAAAAAGGGGCTTTGTGGGTTACCCCCTTGGGACCCCCTCCCTACGTGGGAGTCTGTACTTGCTTCCAATAAATCTCCACCCTTTTCACCTACCACCTTTTATCTGTGGCTTCATTCTTCAAATCCATCTGGACAAGGACCTGGGAAAGAAATCACCCTTGCATCCTGCTCAGGAAAACAACCCAAATCATAAGCATTAGGTAGAAATGGTGATAACAAACAAATTGGTATTTGGAAAATTGTCTTGTTTTATTTGCTTTGCTAAATAGTTTGGACCATTACCCATGAGCAATACATTTTAAATAAGAAAAAGCTTTTAAGGAAGAGAGTGACAGCATTAGCCATCAGGATGATATTCAATATTTAACAACTGCTACATGCAGTGACTACGCAGGCCCAAACAACTGCTGTAACAGTGTGGGTACATAGGGGCTGAAGATGGGCTGGATTTGTGTGTTAAAAGCTGGTCTCGCTGTCAAGGATGGGAGGCATCTTACAAGATTAGAGGGAGATTAGGGAGGAGATATTAATTATAATAATCTAGAAAAGAGATGATGGGGCCTCTACTTGGAAATTGACAGTGGAATGGGGGTGAATGTACAGACTCTATCTTTCAGATGTAGAATCAAAGGGGTTAAGAGAGTGATTGGATGCCAATATTGAGAGGGAGGAAAAGACATGGATTGCTCATAGGTTATGGGCTTGGGCAATGGGATGAATGGTGAAGCCCTTCACTGAGTTAGGAGACAAAGTGGAGAAGCACGTTTCGAGTATGTGGGGAAAATGTAGGATGAAAGTGGTTGGGCCATTGAATCTTCTGCTCTACCTCTGGAGTCACTTCCAATAGTTTAGTAAAGTACTTAGGCACCTCAGGAAGAAGGCCCCTTAGACAGGAATGGTGAACATCTCTGCATCAAGATACCATTCTGTTTTGAGCAAGCTCAGTTCAGGGGGCTGGAAGGATGCATATTGTGATGGGGACATGAATGTTTACGAAGTCATTTTCTGCTGATTTGCCAGCATTTCTGTATGTAGACATCCATTAATTTGGAGCCCTCTAGTATGATCTCGTTCTCCTCTTAGTTCCAGATAGTTCTATGTGGCCTTTGAAATCATGTGAAAAAGCACAAAGCCTTTTCCATCCTGATTCTATTAAAAGTTATGTTTTTTAATTTACTTTTTCTTTCAAAATAAGTTTTATAAACCCTATAAAATACAGTCCATACTGGTGCCATTTTCTGTGACTCTACACAAAGAAATTTCCTGACAGAAAAACACAGATAAAGCATGTTGCAAAATTGGCATTTGGTCTTAATTTTTTTCTAATCTCAAATATTATGAAAAAACCTTCTATAAAGACAGGATCTGACAATAATAAAATGGTCATTTATTAGGCTATCAAATTATAACCTGCCATTGAAGCAGATGGCAAAGTTATAGCAAGTATTTAAGACTACTTCTTTCTCTCTCCTCCCACTTTCCCCCATCCTTTCCTTCTTTACCACCCTCTGTTTTTCCTCCCTCTTATCTTCCTTCTTCCCATAATAGTAAGCACCGATGACCACACAGTAGTCTAAACACCCTTCTCTTCCTAGAATTCCCAAAATGGAAAATAAGGATGAGGGTAAGAAATGCATGTATAAAGAATCAAATGAGCCCTAACCGGTTTGGCTCAGTGGATAGAGCGTCAGCCTGCGGACTGAAAGGTCCCAGGTTCGATTCCAGTCAAGGGCATGTACCTTGGTTGAGGGCACATCCCCAGTAGGGAGTGTGCAGGAGGAAGCTGATTGATGTTTCTCTCTCATCGATGTTTCTAACTCTCTCTCCTTCTCCCTTTCCCTTCCTCTCTGTAAAAAAATCAATAAAATATATATAAAAAAAGAATCAAATGATGAAAACTGTTCAAAACTTCTCCAAATAAAATTTATTTTCTGATTCAGTCCAAATTCTTTTTAATTTAAGTGGCTGGATCCCACTTAGGATCTCTTCAGACAGTAAAATAAAATATTAAGAAGCAAAATCCTTCTGGTAATTAACAACACTCGAGCCTGCTGCTCTTGGCTTTCCATTAGGTCCATAGCCAGAGAAGGACAGATGTGTTGAATATGTAAATGTACTTTTAGAGACAGTTTTTAAATTCTTGAATTTATTTTTAAATTCATTAACAATTTTTAGAGCAGTTTACAGAAAAATGAAGCAGAAAGTGAAGAGAATTCTTGTACACTCCCTTACATGTGAACAACCTCCCATACTACAGTGGCATGTTTGTTATAGTTGATGAACCTACTTGGACTCATCATCATCACACAGAGTCTGTAGTTTACATCAGGGCTCACTCTTATATTCCATGGGCTTTGACAAATGTACAATGACACGTATCCACCACTGTAGTATACAGACATATACACACATATATACGTGATGTATATGCATACATATATAATGGTTACTAAGCATAAATCATAGATATAATCATAAAGCAATTTTATTTTTGCTTTCTACTGTCCCTTGAGGGAGCTGGTTCTTCTCCTGCCTTGGATGAAAACATAATTAGGTCTTAGGCCTTCTCTAGCTACTTCAAGTCACAAAATGCCATCTCAGTGCACTAATTACCATGTTAAGGCCCAAGTAACAATTAAAAAACCTGGATTTGCTTTAAAGTTGGGACTTTGTCTCTATTTCATGTTGGCCTTGCTTCAGGAAAAGAGGAGTAATTACTTTTATCCAGATTTCCTCATCTAGAGTGTCTGCTTGTCACCATCATTGTCTTTCGGACTCCTCTGGATTAGAGTATCTTTTTCCTTACTCTGCCCCATCATTGCATGCCTGTTATTTTGTTTTTGTTTTTAAAATATATTTTTATTGATTTCAGAGAGGAAGGGAGAGGGAGAGAGAGATAGAAACATCAATGATGAGAGCGAATCATTGATCAGCTGCTTCTTGCACACCCCTACTAGGGATCGAGCACTCAACCCACGCATGTGCCCTTGATGGGAATTGAACACGGGACCCTTCAGTCCACAGGCTGATGTTCTATCCACTGAGCCAAACTGGCTAGGGGTGCATGTTTGTTTGTTTAAAAAAATCACATTTCTTCCATAAGTTGCCTGCTCATGTCTTTTTATAATTTCTTGGTTAGTTATTTAAAAAATAATTTGTAATCCTTTATTTTGTCTATAATGTTATTTGTATACTATTTTGGAAATATTTTCTTTCAACTTGTTATATGATTTTAGTCTTTATGCTGATGTTTTGCTTTTTTTATGAGGTCAGATTTTTCCTTTATCTTCTAGGTTTTGTGTCTTATCTAGGAAGATCTTCCCTACGCCAAAAGATGATCAAATATTCTCCTACAGTTCTTATGATATGCTCATGTTTTCTGCACTTATTTTAAATCCATAATCTATTGAGTTTATTTTTGTATATAGAATAAGGTGGGTGGGGAGGTGGAGGGAGGGCCTAAATTTAAAGCTTTCAAAATGCATGGCCCATAGTTTTCAATGCTGTTTATTGATATGAAATATCACTTTTATTTTCCCCATTGATATGAAATATCACTTTTATTAAAATAACATTATATGTATGTTTCTGGACTCTATCTTATGCCATGAAAGAGTTTTCTATTCTTGTGCCAATGCCATGGTTTTTGTTACTGCAGCATAGTTTGCTTTGACATCTGGTTGGGTAGAAGTCTCTTATTCTTCTTTGTTTACTTTGTTTCTCATGTTCTTGGCTATTCCTGTGCCTTTTGTCTTCTTCGTGAATTTTCAAATTAGCTTGTTATAGTTCATAAATGATCCAGTTGGAATTATGGTTCTAATTTTACTTTATTACATATTAATTAATTGGAACAGAACCGACATTTTTATAATATTGAATTTTTCCATCCAGAGCCACAGTATCTCTACATTGTTTAGGTCTTTTTATGTGTTCTGGTGAAGTTAACATTGTTTTTCATCTAAATCTTTCATGTATGTTGCTAGATTTATTTATTCCTATCCATTCCAAGTTTACTTTTAAATTGTCTTCTCTAGTTGGTATCGCCAGCCTTGTTTTGGCAAGAGTTTACTCATTTCAGAGAAATTTGTTTGAGTCATGTAATATTCTGTCATGCTGAACAATATGGTAACATTAATTTTAAGTAGAAGAAAATATACTAGATTTAGAATAAAAAATAGGATTATGCCTCACTACTGGAAATAAATATTAATGAAGGGCCAAGGCCAGGCCCTAGTCTCTGTTCACCTCAGTGAGTTTGAGGAGAGGGGTGGATTGCCTGCATCCCAGCACCACGGAAGATCATTCTTATTTACCACCACTGGAAACTTCTCTCTTCACTCTTTTATTTAAAAAAATTTTATTTATTTTTTGTTAATCCTCACCTGAGGATTTTTTAAAATAATAACTCTTTATTGTTGAAAGTATTACATATGTTCCCCTTTTTCCCCCATTGACCCCCCTCCAAGCCCGACCCTGCCCCAGGCCCTCACCACCCCATTGTCTGTGTCCATGGGCCATGCCTATATGCATACGAGGTCCTTGGTTGATTACCTCCTACCCACCCACCCTCTCTGCCTTCCCTCTGAGATTCCACACTCTTATCCATGCTTCCATGTCTTTGGATCCACTCCATTTATCAGTTTGTTACTTAGATGCCACATATTAATGAGATCATGTGATACTTGTCTTTCATTGACTGACTTATTTTACTTAGCATGATACTCTCCAGGTCCCTCCAGGCTGTCTCAAAGGGTAGGAGATTCTTCTTTTTTTACTGCTGCATAGTATTCTAAGGTATAAATGTACCACAGCTTCTTTATCCACTCATCTACTGATCTCTCTTCACTCTTGGGAGGCAATAGCAGGGTGAGGAGGTAAGAGCTGTAGGCTGTTATGTTGCCAGCTCTGGGGTTTTGGAAGTAGAAGGGTAGGATCTGGGAAGCTGGATCCATTTTCAACAAATCTTCACCTCGTAAAGGCTTTGAGCTGCCTTGGTTTTACCTGGCTGACTCCTGCAGCCCTGAGTATTGTTCTTGCTTTGGGTGCTGAGGGGACAGGCCCTGGTTTTCCCAAGGTAACAAGCCTGAGACAAGAAGAGAATGTAAGAGACTTTCCCCAATTTATCTTCTCACTGCTTTTCAGACCATCTTCAGCCCCATGCTGCATTCACCCATTTCCTACACAACCTGGTCAAGGTACTCATTATTCTCCCAAGGTTTGTCATATTTTCTTGATAGTGCCAGAAGCCACGATTTTCTCTGATGGTTGTGGTTTTATCAGGTTGGATATTTGGTAGGGAGCCAGCAACAGCCCCTGCTGGTTTGCTATTCAGACCAAAAACTTGCAAAAAAATTTTATATACTCAAGTGGCTATGACTTTATTGAATAACTCTGGGATTTTGGGGGCAGATTGTACATGCAATCTAGGTCCTAGATTTATTGTCAAGATTTTAGTCTTTAAAAAATGTGAGCTCTATATCCATCTATAATTATTTATTTTTTTGTAGATGGTGTAAGATCAGGATAGGGAGGTTTCTATTTTTAGTTTTCCAGAAGGATTGACAGTTGTATCATCATCATTTAATAAACAACCATCCTTTTACTTTGGAATTGAATTGCCATTTTTGCCATGTAAATTCTTTTACACAGAAGTTTTATTTCCAGATTCTTTATTCTATGTCACTTGATCTTTTGGCTATTTCAGTATCAATACCATAACAAGTGGATTACAGTGGCTTTGCTGTGAATCTCTTGAATCCTCAGGGGCTCAGCTGAAGTTATTCTCAGGACAATTCTGTCACCAAGGACAAAGCACATTTTCAGAGTCCCCCGTGCTGGCCACAGCTTACTATTTCAATCAGAAATACTTGCTGAACCAGTTTGTGTGTGTGTGTGTGTGTGTGCGTGCGCCAAAATGTAAAGGTAAAAATTGCCAAATTTTACCTTTGATATGTGTCATCTGGTTTGGTTGGTCTATTAGATAAGTAAAATGAATCTTTTTTTCTTTTTAAGTACCACAATTTTTTTTTTTAAAAAATGAATGAATTAATTCATTTAAAAATATTTTTATTGATTTCAGAGAGGAAGGCAGAGGGAGAGACAGATAGAAACATCAATGACGAGAGAAAATCATTGATTGGCTGCCTCCTGCACGCCCCACATTGGGGATTGAGCCCATAACCTGGGCATGTGCCCTGACTGGGAATCAAACCTCGATCTCCTGGTTCATAGGTTGACACTCATCCACTGAGTTACGCTGGCCGGGCTAAAATTAATTTATTTCAAAAAATCTTTATTGAAAGTATTACATATGTCCCCTTTTACAAATTAAGTTAGAGCTATATAATTAGTGGTCGTTGCTAAGGGAAAGCACATGACATCTTAGTTTGTCTTACTTGAGAGGCTTCGCCTTGGATCCTGGTTCAGTTTGTTCATCAGATGGTTCCAGGGAGAATAGCTTGGTGACAGCTTCAGATAGGGGCCTCTTCGAACTTGAGATCCTTTGGTTTCTGGGAAAGAAGGTACATTACTTACCATCACCAGTTGCTTCAGTTGTATCCAAGAAAACATGGAGGACTTTAATGATACAGAGATCATTAAATGCTAGCTTTCATTTTAATTCCGGTTCAACCCAATATTTCAAAGACACTGCCTAAAATTTGAAAGCAAATTGTATAGGTGGAAAACAGAAACCATGAAATAAGTTTTCTTTTCATGTGCATATTTATACTAATTTCATCGTTTTCCCCATCTGGATCTGCCCTACCACTGGCCCAGAAATTAAATCTCTCCATGTTTGATGTAAGTCAAAACAACCAGGACTGCAATTTTGCCCAAGTGTATTAAAAAGGAAATGCTGTAATTGTCTTGAAATGAAACCACATATCTATGTGTGTTGCATCTTCCGTACCCTACTTCCCCACCATCAGTTGGAGAATTAGGTCTCTGTGTGTGACTTAACCCAGAACAACTAGTGTGGTAAGATCTGTAATTTTGCCTAAATCTATTAAAAGGGAAACCTTGTGATTTATGTCTTTAAACATATAATGAGCATTAAGCAGCTGGGGCAGCACAGGAAGATTTCTTGGAGGGAAACTAACAGTGTTTGGGCTCATCAAACATCACTGACAGTGATATTTTCCATATGTCTTCCGGAGAATGGAAAACATAGCTCAGGGCCACTGCGTACGTTGTACATACATAAGCCAAAAGAAGCTCCTCTTTTTTTTGCTTATTGTAAATGTTTTCTTATTATATTGATTTTAGCAGTTGGAAAACATTTATAACTAGCATCTTCCAGGCCACAACATAGAATGACTTTGGAAGTGCCACTTTCTCCAAAAATAAAGGGAGGAAGATGTCCTTTCTTCTACCTACCAAATATAAAATGTGGATCCTTTCCAAAGAGAAAAAACTCTGTACCCCAAAGTGATACTTTGCTTGTGTATTCCGCAACAATCTATTGATTGTCTCCTGTGTCCCTTGCATGCTGTGTACTATGAATATCACAATGCCCAGGCAAAAATTATCACAATGCCTAGATAATTAATTATGCAGAAAACCCTTTGATTACAGTTATGATAAATACTTCCAAGGAAACATTCAGTTTATAAGGAGAGTGTGTGGTAGGCAAGAGACTGAGGAAAAATTGACCTCCTCCTGGGGCTAACAGAAAGACCTAGTGACTGACTCCTAATAACGTAGAGTAGGGTAAGGAGACTCTCTCTGACATCTCTTTTCCCTACTTGTGTACCAAAGGAAGACAAGGAAAATCTTGAGCAAGGAGGGTGAAGCAAATGCAGACAATATGTGGCTATTAGAAATCCCAGAGGCCTTTGAAGTCAGGACTGGAATACTTCTTTTAGACCCTGTGATCAGGGCACTGTTTCTTAAAGTGTGCTCCATGGACCACCTACCGCCAGATCCCTGGGATGCTCGTTAAATATCAAGATTCCTAGACCGAGGCCTACTGAATCCAACTGAGAGTGTATTGGGAGTCAGCATTTTAAACAGGATTGCCAATGATTTGTATGCATTCTATAATTTGAGACCTTTTGCGCTGATTTAGATTCTCATGTTGAGTAGACCTTCACATCAATGACTTTTGTGCCCTTTCGCTTTGTCTCTAGATCAATTCTGGGATTACTTTATAGGGAATGTGAAGTAAAACCATTGGTCAGACATTTAGAAACAGCAAGGAGCCAACCTAATTCTACATGAAATTAAAATCCTCACAGTGTGGAAAAATAGAAGGAAAGAGAACTGAACTGAAAACCAAAACTTGCATTTGAATTTTGGCTCCGTCACTCACTCTACATGGCCAAGGGAAGTAATTGCTCCTCTCTCATTCCATTTGCTTGTTCCTAAAATGATCAGCATTTTCCAAACTGCAGTCAATGGAGAGCCACCTTCAAAATAGTATCACCTGTACTGTTAGAAATATTTTTCTTTCAATTGTTAAGTTTAATTTGAAAAAAAATATTTATATCATTACCATAAATGGAAAACCAATCATTACTTTCTGTAATTAGAAGTTCGTCACTATAAAATAGATAACAATTAAAATTAAAAATTTTATCCATGAAGCTCTGAAATGCAAGTCCTTGAATACTCTGCTCTGTATTTTTTCCAGTCTTTTTTCTCTTCACTTTACAGTCTTGGAAATTTCTATTTTTATTTTCTCCAGCTTAGAAATTTTTTCCTCAGCTATTTCACTCTACTAATGAGTCTATCAAAGATATTATTCATTTCAGTTATAGTGTTTTTGATCTCTAGAATTTCTTTTAGAATCTTCCTTAGAATTTTCATCTCTCTGCTTCCATTACCCACCTGTTCTTTTTAAAAAATCCTAACCTGAGGAGATTTTTCCATTGATTTTTAGAGAGAGTGGAAAAGAGAGGGAAAGACAGAGGGAAATATCAATTTGAGAGAAACACGTCAATTGGTTGCCTCCTGCACAAGCCCTGACCAGGGCCCCAGGCCAGGGTGGAGCCTGCAACAGAGGTACGTGCTCTTGACCGGAATCGAACCCGGGACCCTTAGATCTGCAGGCCAATGCTCTATCCACTGAGCCAAATTGGCCAGGCACCCCACTTGTTCTTGCATGTTGTCTACCTTTTCCATTACAGCCCTTAGCTACTAATCATAGTTTTTTTTGTTTTTTTTAAATTTCCTTGCCTGGCAATTCCAACTGTATTGACTCTGGTTCTGGTGCTTGTTCAGGCCCTTCACACTATGTTATTGCCTTTTAGCATGTCATGTAAGTTTTTTTGTTGTTGAAACCTGGCCATGATATGCTAGGCAAAAGGAAATGTGGTAGATAGGTCTTTAATACTGTAGTGGTTAGATGTGGGAGGGAAGGGGTGTGTTCTTTAATTAAGTCTCTGATTAAGTCTCAGTCCCCCGGTGAACCTGGGTCCCTGGGCTGTGAACTTCACCAGGGCATCTTAGTTGTGTATTTTCCTTCCTCCAGGTAAGGTAGGATAAAAGAGTTTCTCCTGAGAGCAGGCCTCCATAAGAACAGAATAATCTGGAGCATTTCAAAATAGTCTTTCTTCCCCTCCCCCTGTTGGAAACATAGGAGATTTTTCTCAGGTAGTCACTATGAGGACCTGTTAGAGTGCCTTGGAGGCAAAACACACACAAATGTAAAGCCTTCCTGTGGCTGTGTCCGCCTGGAGTTTTTCTCTTTTAGGCTTGTCCACATTGAGCCTGCCCTGGCCCTGGTTCCTAGGGAGGTTTCTGCTCTGGGAAGTTGTGCTTTTCTGTGTTTGCCTGTTTGTCTCTACAATTTTGGGGGCAATGATTTGCCCTGTGACCTCACTTGTCTGATGAATCTGAACCGAGTCACTGATTTTTCAGTGTGTCCAGCTTTTTACTTGTTATTAGGATACAGTGAGGATATTGAAACTCCTTACATGATGGGCTGGACACTGGAAGTTTCCTGCTGGGATGTTTTAAATTGATGAATGGACTGATCCTAATAGAAAATGGGAAAGCTTTTGAGGCTAAAATTGGGTATGTGCACAGATAAAATGTGTTAGGAGGGAAGAGAAATGAAGTCCTCCTTGGTATAGAAACGGAGACTTTTCTCCATGACTGAATTCCTGGAGATGTGATTTGGTTTCAAGATATAATAAAACGGAGAATGACCAAAGAAAGAATCACCTTAGCTCCTTTCATTTGTTTCACAAATATTTAGACACTGGGGAGACACAAAAATATCTCTGCCTAAACCATTCACAATTTATTGGACACTGTTGATTGGCTACTCAACTGCTAGACTCATGGCCTTTATCTGTTTATCCAAGAGCTCCATCTTGCTTACTAGGTCAGAGCCCTTACTCTGTTCTGCCTGGTATGCTCTACCTGCCTGCTTTCTCCTACCTAGACAAGCATCTCTTATCTAGAGCAGACCCTGGTAGTTGCCTACACATCATCTCACATTCATCTTCATCCTAATTTTTAGTTATCCACTCCTCCACACAACCATGGACCCCAGGGGTAGAACCCACCTCCCTAGCCTGAGGGTATATCTGATACATTTAAGCTAATCATGGACATTTCATTTCCTATAGCTATAATTAGTTTATGAGTGTATTTGACATAATTCTGTTTGAGGAGGCATTAGAGAAAGCCTGTGGGAGGGGTTTTAAGGAAGCTTTCTCTGCTTTTAAGAAAGACACAGAAAAAATTAGCCTCTTTATTTTATCCATTTCATCAGCTTGAGGAGAAAGCACAGAACCAAGAGAACTACAGAGATGTGGGACTGGGGATGTGTAATGTGGAGAGACTGCCTTATATCCTGGACTTTATGTTTTATGAGATTAAAAAAAGTCCTTATTCTTAGATTCAGAGTTTCTGTTAATTGAAGCCAAAAGTATCATAATTGTACATCATCCTTCATCAAATAGCTCAAAAGTCACTTCCTTAGGGAAGCCTTCCTCGAGCCCCACTCCCCTGAGATTAGTCCTGTCTTATTTTCTGATCTTGTAGCTTCTCAGACTTTTCATCTATAGAATTTACCACAGTTAGTAGTTTATTCCTGTGATTATGTGATGAATACCTGATGTTCCTACTAGACTTTAGAATTATGTAATCCCTTATGTCTGTCTTGTGCATCAGCGGCCCGAATAGTGTCTGGCACATAGTAGGTATGCATGAGTAATGCTAGAATGAATGGATAAATGTAAAAACGTGTATGTAAGGCTCAATGGGAACCTGAGGAAAGAGTGCTTAAGCCTAACTGGGAGAACTAGAGAAGGATTTATAGGGGAGGTGAAACTTAAGCTGAATCTTGAAGGAAGAGAAGGAGTTTTTCAGGCATACAAGGTTGTAAGGAAGAGTAGTCCAGGCAGCTGGAAAAATATGTGCAGAAGCCCAGAGGTATGCTCTAAGCCTTTAAGTCCAACCAAATCACATTTTCATTGCAAGAACTTACAGTTCAAATTTATCCTCAAAATGACATTTTTTTGAGGATGACATAAAGGGGTATTTTTGTTTATAAAATGTCTCCTGTTTCTTAGTTTAAATCCCTGAACAGAGAGATTACCCTCTATGTTACTCAGTTTTTTCCATAGAATTCTTTCTGTTGCATAAATTCTCTCTACCTCTTTAGTAGACATTTATGTACTCACTGTTTAGTGGTCAGCTGCGGGGAGAAATGGAAACCAATGAAGATACCTTATGTCTGACACGTCATTCTGGTGACCTGGGGAGTCATTCCAATGAACCAGCCAAGAAGGTAATGTGCTCTGAGTCAAATCAGTGAAATGAATAGACAGTGAGTCCATGCTGCCAAATAGGGGTAAGTTCTTATCCAAGTTACATCAGATCTATTATGAATTTGGGGGAAAGTCAAATCTTTAGACCATTATATCCAGGAAACCTAATCATCTGTAGTCTGAACCAGCTGCCATAGCCCATAATATGTCATGTCCTATATAACACTTCAGAAATTGTTGCAACTGTATCCAATCCTTCTGTTCTTCCTTTCCAGGGCAAAAATAATTTTTTTTCAACAGAGAAGGAAATAGCTAGTCCATGGGGAGCTGGCTTGGGATGCTGTCTTCTAATGACAAAATACAACGTGTAAGAGGTCTAGCTGATTTTGAATACAAACCACCATTGTTTCTTTATGAATAAAGTGTAACCGATTCCACAAGCGAGGCCAATATAACTAGCTTATCATCATACCATGAGGCTTATAACCTTGGTCCCAATCACGAAATGTCTCCAGGAAAATAAGTAATGATTTCATCCACCATCGATATACTTTCCAACTAGAGATCTCCAATCCAGGTCTTTGTCCTGAGCTGTATGTGTATATATATATATATCCAACTGCCAAGTGAAATAGCTCAGGGGCAATGCAAGTTCAGTCTGTTCAAGACTGCATTCATTTTCTTGCTCAAAATCTTGCTTCTGCGATTGTGGCTTCTCTCCTTGAGCAATGGAATTGCGGTTAATTTCTTCTGACTAGAAACCTGGGAGACATCCTAGGCATCTCCCTCATTCTTCACTTACACTGGGTCATCAAGTCTAGATTGAGCCTCTTAAGTATATCTCCATTCCCTCTTCCAGCATTTTAATTCAATCTTTTTAATTTCTCATATGACTTCCTAAGGTAGATTTATAAGCACATACATAGATTTATGACCTCTAATCTTTCTCATTTACAATTCTCTCCACAATGTACCCAGATGGATATTTAAAAAATAAATATCTGATCAAGGCAGTCTATCACTTGAAAACATTTAAATGGTTTCTCATTGCTTTAAGGATTAAATATCAACTCTTTAGTGCAACACATATTTCAACATTTTATGACTTGGTTCCCCTCTCTGTTTCCAGCCTTGTATATCTCTTCTCACCTTAATCCACCCTCTCCCTCTTCAACCTCTTATTATACCTAATAATAGTTAACATCTATTGGGCACTCACCCTAAGCTAGGAACTATGCTAAAGGCTTTAAATCAGTATTTTCCAAAGTTCTCTGAAGATATGTATCATCTGAGGTGTTTGCTAAAAATCTAATTCCTGGTCCATATTCCAGACCCACTGAATCAAAATCATCAGGGAATGACCATGGGAAGCTGTAATAAACACACACACACACACACACACACACACACACCATCATGGTGACTCTTATTATTAGAGACATTTGGGAAAACAATGCTTTACATAAGCTTTTATTTAATCCTCATAAAAATGAATGAGATAAGAACTGTTGTTAGTCTCATTTATAGATAGAAAAACTGAGGCTTAAGGGAAGAGGTAATTGGTCCAAAGACACATAGTTAACTGATTGTGATTATTATGATTTGAACTGAGCCATCCAATTCCAGAGTTTACACCACTGTTAAATTCTACCTTCTCACATGTGTGTTAACACATGTGCTGTGTGCACTCTTAATTCTCTGTGCCTCTTCTGCCCTTTGATTTGGGAAGTCATTTTCCCATCTTTGCCTAGAAAACTACTATCAATCCTTATTCAACTCAGCTGAAGCTTTCATTAACCTCCTCAGTCTGGTTGGTTGTTTCCTATGAACTATTCTGTTATTCTGTTGACATAATGTATCATCATTTATATCCTTGTCTGTTCCCCTACCAGACTATAAGCAGGCACATCTCCAGTCTTTCTGTGTCCTTGGTCTAGCAGAGTGCCTGACACATACAAGTTATGTGATAAATATCTTCTGAATGAATAAAAGTGCAATAAGTCACTTTAGCTTGGCAAGTGCTTGGGGTTTAGATGCTGTGAGTCAATGGGGTTAGGCTCACTCCAGAAAATTACTTGTTTTGGGTTATTGAATGCTGCCTCTTAGAACCAGGCCATGTCCCTTTGAACTCACTTGGCTTTTCATTCTAGGAGTGTTCTTGGGAGAGATGGGACTGAGAAACCAACCCTTCTTTTTGAAGTTCAAAGAAATCAAATGTGTAATATACTTTGGTAGCTCCAATAGAAAAAGACAATGAAGGCCCCAGAAAGGGGCAGTGTTATAAGGGAAAGGAATGACTGATCTGGCAATGTGAACCATGGATTTAGAAGGCTCAATGCCGGAGTTCAGAGAATCAGAGGGGTGTGCTGACATGGGCTTGGGGCACTCTCGATCCAGACTCCTAGTGCTATGGGTGCACTATACGTGCAAAGCAAAAGTTAAAACATAGTTGGAAGTAGTGTTCTCACTTGGTCTTAAGGTAACAGGTAGAGCTCTGTAGTGCTGTCAGTAAGACTTAAGACAGGAGGCTTGGTGAGGGCCCAAAATGTATGGACTAAGGGTCAACATATTTCCAGGATTTCAGCAAATGGTCATACTCAGGCTGCCCTTTTCAGCAGGGGTATGAAAGGGACCGGGCTCACAGGAGTGGGATTTCCATGGCTGCCAGTGACATTGTCTTCCACTATTGGGGACGAGGCAGTGGCCATAGAGGAAACCAAGACCATCAGGTGAAGCTGTCCAGAAGTTCACAGACGCCATGTTCACTTATGAGGGTTGCACGTGTCTTGGTTGTTCCTTTCCCAGTTATGAGTTGAAGGCAAGGAATGAGGGGAGCTGGCTCATGGACAGGTGTAAGCTATCCTGGCAGGTCTTGGAATCTTTATTTGTGGCACGAGAAACTTAGGCAGACTAGATTTTCTCTTAATGTGCATGCTTGTGTGTGGTGTCATAACTTACGTTTAAAGGAAATGTTGAAATCACCAGGTCAAAGAGGTGTGGAAATTTGGGTAATAGAATTTGCAGATGACATGATACTGTACATAGAAAACCCTAAAGCAGTGGTTCTCAACCTTCCTAATGAGGCGACCCTTTAATACAATTCCTCATGTTGTGGTGACCCCAATTTCATTGTTACAAATTGAACATAATTAAAGCATAGTGATTAATCACAAAAACAATATGTAATTATATATGTGTTTTCCAATGGTCTTAGGCGACCCCTGTGAAAGGGTCATTCGACCCAAAAAGGGGTCATGACCCAGAGGTTGAGAACTGATGCCCTAAAGACTCCATCAAAAAATTATTAGACTTAGTAAATGAATTCGGCAATGTAGCGGGATACAAAATTAACGCCAAGAAATCTATGGCATTTCTATACACCAATAGTGAACATACAGAAAAAGAGACTAAAAAAGCAATCCCATTTACCATTGCACCAAAAAAAAATTAAGATACCTAGAAATAAACTTAACTAAGGAGGTAAAAGACCTATACACAGAAAACTACAGGACACTGAAAAAAGAGATAGAGGAAGACATAAACAGGTAGAAGCACATACCGTGTTCATGGATTGGTAGAATCAACATCATCAAACTGTCCACACTACCCAAAGCAATCTATAGATTCAATGCACTCTCCATTAAAATACAAATGGCATATTTCACAGACCAAGAACGAACTTTCCAAAAATTCATCTGGAATAAAAAAAGACCCCAAATAACTGCAGCAATCCTGAGAAAGAAGAACAAAGTAGGTGAGATCTCAATACCAGATATCAAGCTGTATTACAAAGCCACTGTTCTCAAAACAGCCTGGTACTGGCATAAGAACAGACATATAGATCAATGGAATAGAATAGACAACCCAGAAATTGACCCAAACCACTATGCTCAATTAATATTTGACAAAGGAGGCATGGACTCAAGACTATCTCTTCAATAAATGGTGTTGGGAAAATTGGACAGATACATGCAAAAAAATGAAACTAGACCACCAACTTATACCATACACAAAAGTAAACTCAAAATGGATAAAGGACTTAAACATAAGA
>NW_005365325.1:3773754-3816279 GCF_000412655.1 Myotis brandtii
CTAACCAATGGACACAGACAACAGGGGGTGAGGGCATGAGTGGGGGGGTAGAGGGGGTAATGGGGGGATAAGAACACATATGTAATACCTTAATCAATAAAGAAATTAAAAAAAGAGTGAATAAAACAAACCTTTGAAAATATGAACCTTTTCTCAAGCATGGTAAAGACAGTCATATGCAGTCACGAAAAAATGAGACCCTATAGGCAATAGTACAAAACCACATTTTATACGCGACAAATTTTATTTGAAATACAAGCTTTATTTGAATCAAAGGCTTTCTTTAAAAAAGGCGTTATTTGAAGAAAGGTTTTATCTGGTACAACACTATTTGTAGGCATTCTGGAGACTCTCATTTATGGGCAAAAGAATTTAGATCATACATGCGCTACACCAGAAGGGATGCTCTGTTTGGAAAAGAGAGAACATGGCTGCAGACATCTAAAGAGTTGGCATTGGAGATGATTACAAAGAAAAGAAAACTCTCGTGAGAAAGGTGACATGTTCAATGCTAAGGAAATTAATATGTAAATGACATGGATCATGGTCCCCGAAGACAAGTATCCTTAGCATATCTTACCAGATACACTCATTGGAATCTAACTGAAATTACAGGCAGGAGATTCAGTTTCTATTCTGGACACTCCGCCTTAAGATGCGAAGCCTTGACATGACCACATCCCAGTCGGCGTAAGCTCCTTCTAGATGGCGGGATATCTCAGTCCCAGCTTCGTAGCTACTGCGGCCATGCAGTAAGCGCCAGTTATCAAAAGTAATCACATCACCTAGACAAAAGATTTTTCAATATGAATAATCATGTCTTTAATGTTTGCAGAGCTAGAAAATGAAAAATATCCTTGCTGCTTAGTTCACATCAAGAAACAGTATGTTTACTTCTTTACATAAAACCTATGCATTCACTTTTCACCCAAATCAGGCCACTGGATGCAAATAGCTTTAGACATTTTGACATTTAAACTACACAGCCTGGCCGGCTCCTTGTGGGCATTTATATTGTTTTTACTTAAAGTGTTATCTTTGTGTAAAATGTTTGAGTTGTTCTTCCTGACTGTTATTTATCTCTTACTTAGAAATGTTTGTTTCCAGTATAATAGCATCAAATAATTATAAAGATAATGACCTTCTTGGTTTGTCTTCTATGTTTCTGGTATTTTATATACATTATTTCTAAGCCTTGTAAAAATCCTAAAAAAGAGAGTATTATCTCATCTTTTCATACATGAAAAAACTAGGGCTCCGAGAAGTTGAGGGATTTGCCTGAAGCTACGGTGCCATTAAATGGGGAAGCTTGGATTCCAGCTCCTATTTATTTTGTATTTTTCTCCCATGGTATTTCCATTTTACGTTACTGCTCTAAAATTCGGCCTGGTGTGACTGCATAGCAGTGGGTTTATGAAGATTCCTAGTATTACTTTATTATACCACGATCAATTCAAAAAATAATCACAAGTGAAAAAAGTCTTCTACTTGGTCAAATCAGTGGCAGAGAGAAATTATGCTTTTTATTTGAAGCCTTGAGTTTGATGTTGTTTTACTGAGTCAAGATGGTCCAGGAAAAACATAATGCTTTCTGCTCCTTTATTTTTTTTAAATATATTTTTTTTAATTGAGAGAGGAAGGGAAAGGGATATAGAGATAGAAACATCATCAATAGGCTTCCTCCTGCACGCCCATTACTGGAGACGGAGCCCACAACCTGGGCACGTGTCCTGATGGAGAACTGAACCAGTGATCTCTTTGTTCAAAGGTCCACGCTCAACCACTGAGCCACACCAGCCCAGCAAAATAAAGCAGTTCTTGAAGTTTTCCAGCTACTTGAAATAAAGGAGTACAGCAGGCCGGTGCGGCTCATTGGTTGAGCATTGACCCATGAACCAAGAGGTCACTGATTTGATTCTCAGGGCACATGCCAGGCTGTGGGCTCGATCCCCAATAGGAGGTGTGCAGGAAGCAGCTGATCAATGATTCTCTGTCATCATTGATGTTTCTATCTCTCTCTCCCTCTCCCTCTCCCTTTCTCTCTGAAATAAATAAAAAATATATTTTTTAAAAAGAACTGCTTTATAAGCAGTAACACGACATCTACCAGATCAAATAAGTTTAATGAGTAAACATTACTCCTATAGTTTAGAGTGAGAATAATGAGGGTAATTTGATGTCTACCAGGATAGAAGAATTAAGTACAAGCTTCAGTTTATATTGATTGGCTATCAGGGTAGAAAATATAAGTCATCAGTCTTGACCTCAGACATGAGATTTCCTTAGGTCTATAGCTTATCTTTCAGGTATTAATTCTTTAGGTTGGAGTTATTAAATTTTTCTGTGCTTAAGAAACACCTAGGATCTTGTTAAACATGAATATTTTAAAGCCTGGGGAGTCAATAAAGTGGGAGTGGGGGCTGGGAGTCTGCTCTTAAGCAAGCTGGCTGCTCCCCAAGATTCTACTGTAAGTGTTCCACATTCGGTGCTTGAGCAAAACAGCTCTCTACTGCTCTAAATGGTGAAGGTTGAAGGAAATACATCCTTTCAGTTGTTTGAGAAAACGTGTTCACTGACCTGGATTCATCTTAAAAGTGAACTTGGATTCTTTACAGTTCATGAGGTCAACAAACTCCTTCAGAGCAGCATAAAAGGGCTGAACCTTTTCAACAGGCACATCGAATATCGTGTCTCTCGTTGCATTATTGAAGTTGATCCGAATCACTTGGCCTTTATCATCTAATCTGTTTTTTTTTAAAGAGAAAAAGTTAAACATATAAGTCACAAAATATCGATTCACATTTATAAGGATCAATTTGTCTTGGGAGATGTTTCTGAAATACGGTATTAAAGAATGCAAGCACATGTACAGAAAAAGTTAATGTTATCTGTTAAATAAAATCAATGTATTTATTTCTTTTTTCATTTAGAGAGTATTTTTAAAAATCTACCCCATAAGTTCCAGAATGATTCAAATTAATTTAAAATAAACATTACCGAAGACTATCATTATAAAGTTTTTACATTTGGAGAAACAAATTCATTCTTCATTCTTTAAAATAGTAGCTTTTACATTACTAAAGTATTTTTATGTTATACTTCAGAAATTGGGCTTTTAAGTCTGATTTTATTGGAATATTATTGGAAAGAAAGACCTGTTTTTTAAAAGTTTGAAATATTCTTTTCTAACTCAACCCCTAGTTTACAGATGAGGAAACTGAGGGACAGAGAAAAGAAGAGACTAGCCTAAGGTAGATTCTTTGAATCTTTTTACCTGTGGCACCCTTTGTGCCATCCTCCATGTTATTGACAAGGATGCCATGACTTTTAAACTTCTTTGGGGTTTTTTGTTTTAGCCACTCTGGCGATCAGTTATTTTTTAAAATATATTTTTACTGATTTCAGAGAGGAATGGAGAGGGAAAGAGCGATAGAAACATCAGTGATGATGCCTCCTGCATGCCCCACACTGGGGATAGAGACCACAACCCAGGCATGTGCCCTGACCGGGAATTGAACCATGACCTCTTGGTTCATAGGTGGATGCTCAACCACTGAGCCCTGATACCAGCTGTGCAGTTATTTTTTCACTAATATCATAATTCCTTGATGGGAATGGTTATGGTAATTATGATCTGTCTCTTTTAGAGTGAAAGGAACTTTGTGATTCATTAATCAAATGCAATAAGAATTGTGTGTCTTGCCGTAACTGGTTTGGCTCAGTGGATAGAGCGTCGGCCTGCGGACTGAAGGGTCCCAGGTTCGATTCCAGTCAAGGGCATGTACTTTGGTTGCGGGCACATCCCCAGTGGGAGGTGTGCAGGAGGCAGCTGATCGATGTTTCTCTCTCATCGATGTTTCTAACTCTCTATTCCTCTCCCTTCCTCTCTGTAAAAAATCAATAAAATATATTTAAAAAAAAGAATTGTGTGTCTCATGGTATATTGTGCTAAGCTTTAATTTCCGAGAGTTCACATACATAAGCAAAAATAATCAGTTTTCTCTCTCTCTCTCTCTCTCTCTGAGTGCGTGTGTGTGTGTGTGTGTAACACAGTCTCTGTCTCCTTTCACCTAGTATTTACTCTCTATCTGAGAAAACAAGACACATTTATTATTTGACATTCTCTGCAATGACATGAGGGGAAATAGAAAGCAAATTAGTTATAAGGTCTATAGAAGACATTGAAAAATGTTAGAGGAGATAAATAGCTGGCATCTTGAAAAGCTGCCTATGACCTTATAACATAAAAAATACTTTAATATGTAGAAGGAAATCATGTGTGCAATAACAGAATAAAAGGAAGGTCCCAATGCAGGATTACAAGCTAAGGAAAGGTAAAAAGCTCTCCCAAACGAGGAATGACTGGCTATATATTAACTATACAAGCCAAGAATTTAAATATAAACTAGCACCATGGTAACTATAAACCAAAAGAGATCATCAGTGATGCCAGCACCAGAACACAATGAAAGGACTGTAGCATTACCTCCTACAATCTGCTGGGGCTATGAGTCCCCTTCACTACTTACAGTATTATGTCTCATTGAGAGATAATGATACTTGATGGGACTTCTTGAACTTGTTGAGGAAATGGCACTATGGTGTTGTCCACTACATCACATTTTATGAGGATGGGGAGTAAAAATTTATTTCAGATTAGAAGCATCTTGAATCTTGCAAATTAAATATGTTCCCTCCTTTCTTTGGTCTCTAGAAATTTAGAGCTGAAATCTATTACCAGTATACTAGTATGTGTTGAACTTTATGGACATTCTAGCTAGCTAAAATTTATTCTGCCCTTTCTGAGTCAGAAGGTGGCATTCATTGATTATCTATATTCATTCCTACTTCAATGGTATGTGGTAGGTATTAAATTACTCCCTTTTTACTGGCTCCCTTTTTACCATGGGTTAGTCAGCATAACTCACTTTACCAAAATCGTAAAACTAGGGAAGGAGTTTTATTTATGTGCTTGAATTTGAAACCACTAAGAAGCAATGCTATAGCTTAATCTCACTATTATTATTTTTTATACAAGTTTCTTTATTTGTTTATTTTTTCTTGTACTGTACCTAACTCTGTCAACAGCCTCCAAGTCTTTTTGTACTACACAGAGCATAAACATCTCAAAAGAATTATAACACTTAAAAACATAGAAGATGAAATGAACCCAAATGCAGAGATGACCAAGGCCCTTGATTAACTAAAAACCCTCATTCTTTCATCTCCTATTGTTAAAAATACCTTTTTAAGTGAGTTAATGTTAACCATTTGATATTCTCTAGGGATGCTCTGAGACCTTGAAAATGGTCAAATTTTGGAATTTTACTACCAAAAATAACAAAGCCAAATCATGATTCAGATGGTGAACATTCAGGTAATTTCACTCAATAGCTAAGTTTTTGGCCTCTCTTCACTAGCCTTGCAGAATCGGCAATCATATTGGGCCACAACAAAGTTAACATTTGTCATGGGTCCCCCACCCCCATTGGATCCCCTCTGATAAGTCTAGTACCCACCTGACAGCATACATAGTTATTACAGTATTATTGACTATATTACCTGAGCAATACTTCACATCCCCATGACTACTTTGTAACTACTTAATCTCTTTACTTTTCAACCATCCTCTCCAACCCCTACCATTGACAGTCAGTAATTTATTACCTGTATCTATGAATCTGTTTCTGTTTTGTTTGTTTGTTTATTTTGTTCTGCAGATGCCACATACAAGTGAAATCATATAGTATTAGTTGTTCTTTGTCTGTCATAGGTTTTTAAGGTAACTTTTGAACAGTTAAAACTGTCATGTTAAAACTGGTAATCCAAGAGTTAGTTCTTCTCTTTCTCATCTCAATGACTGACCTCTCAGAGAATGTTATCTTGATCTAGAGTTTATTTTTGACCTCTTTCTCTCACATCCTTCATCTACTATGTCAGAAAAATATGCTGTTTTGTCTTACAAGGTATGTCCCCAAACGAGTGCGTCTCCACACTTCCACCATCACCACTTGGACCACTCATGTTCAAGGCACCCTCTCCTCTAACTTGAAGTCCCGCAGTAGCTTCCTAACTGGTCTTCCTGTGCCAATCCTTGCTCTTCTACACTCCATTCAACCCAGCAGCCAGGGTGATGGGTTTAAAATGTACGTAAGTTTGTATAAATGCAAATGTCTCTCTTTTGGTCAAAATCTTGCAGCAGCTCCTATTTCATTAACAGTGAAAGCCAATGACTTCCAATGGATAGCAAGGCTCTTCATGGACTTCCCCCCATTTGACCTCCTCTCTTAATACTCAGCTCTACCCTGGCCCTTGGCTTGATTGATTGCACCAGACATGCTATTAGGCCTTCTCAAATACTTTGCTCTAGCTGTTTCAGGAAATGCTTACCTCTGAGCAATCTTCCTCATTGCTTTAAGTTTTTGCTCAAGTATCACCTACTCAGTAAAGCTTTCCTCACCACATTATTTAATCATGCAAGTTCTCTCCTCCCTAAGTATTTGGTCTTACAGATTCTCCTTATCTTGCCCTACTTTTCCTTTTTTCTCTTCAGTACGTGAAAATGTTTTAACATTCATTGTAATTTATTCATTTGTTTTAAAATTTCTTATTCTCCCATTCTCGGTTAGACTGTAAGCAGGGATCTTTGTTTTGTTCACTGATGTATGCCAAGCACCAAGAAGAGTGGCTGGCCTCCATAAATATTTGTTGAATGAATAAATGAAGGCTCTATTGTGTATATCAGACAACTGAGTTAGTACACTGGGAATCTGCTTATTTATTAAATGAGTTTACTTTCATAGTATCTGGCTATGTCTCCTGAAAGAAGAATATAAACTCAATTCTAAAATTGGAAACACCCCACAATCCACCAATGGGATCTTATTAAATAAACCATATCCTAGAAACACAGTGTAAAATAATTTTTAAATAGAAGGATACATTTGTGGCCTTTGTAGATACTTAAAAAATTATGATCAGATAATGTCCGATGAAAAGAGAACACAAAACGTTCCATGTAGGGAACAAATGATTTTTGTTGGCATCGATTTGGGAAGACATCCTGTTTCATTCTCAGTCCATGTGGTTCAGATGAGGCTGTCTTTGCCCCGGGAATGAACATGTGACCTAGGAATGGTTAATAAGCATTGTCTGACTTTCTGTCTATGGAGATTGCTTCAAGGATACACTTGGACACAAATTGGGCAGTGAGTCATTTAGCTTTGTTGTGGCTATTGGGAAATAAACACTTTCTCTGTGCTGTGTTTACCAGCTCTCAGGATAATGAAAACTTGGAACTTCCATTGATTATCTTTGAAAATGAAGCCAACACAGAGGATGGCAAAGCTAAGAGGTGAAGAAAAAAGAGATCAATTTCAGATAACACTGTTTTAACTCCTGGATCTATCTCATCATTAGATTCTTCTACTTCTGGCTGAAAGTGTTCTGACTAGCACAATCATACCGATCATAACTAGGTAGAACTTATGTTTTAAAAACTAAGTAAAAATTAAGTGTATATGAAGTCTTAGTTATGTCTCATATGAAATTTGATAATTTTTTTATGGTGGAAAAATTCTTTTTCACTGTAATAAAAAGTAGAGCTCTGGCATTAACTGAAGCTTTCTGTGTTTTAGCTTTAGGTTAATGAAGCTTTTGCTATCAGCTATTGTATTACTGTGAGAAATTTCTAAATAACTCTTACTCTATAATTTTGTGTTTGGATTGCACAGAGAAATCGCAGTAATCCACTCCAATGTCTGTGAAGTCCACAAAGGTAGAGGACAAAATCTGGAATGCCCGAGGATTTTTTTCCTTGAGCTGTCGGCATACGTTAAATCCATCTACAATTTCTGAATCACCCCCGGTGACTGTTTGTTTTATGCAGTGCAGAAGCTGAACCTATAAAAAGAAATAGAGAAATAGGTTTTTAAATGACACGTAACTCACATATTTTTACACTGCATTAAAGAAAGCTACAGGAAGATATGGATGCACTAAAATCAATAAACCTTTTTTATCTGTCTTTGGGTCATCAAAGGGGCTGGGGAGAAAAAGTTGCTCACCATCAATACTTTATAGTTCAAAAATTGTTGCAGTTGAAGACATGGACATGGATATACTAATGTTCATTAGCAAACAAAAGGCACAGATGAAAATAGGGGCAGGGAGCTAGCACTTCATGTTGGAGTATTTATGCACCTCCCCTTGGCCTTACAAAGGAGGTGGGACCTAATCTGGGTCAAGGAGGGTGGATATGATTTTGAATACGTAGAATAGAATGGAGAGAGCAAATCAGGTGGCAGCAATGATGGGTATGCAAAAATGCACACTTCCCTGGGCATCAAAAAGTTTGGCTGCAGTAGAGGATCACACCTGGGAATGGTAGATGCAGTTGGAAAGTCAATTTGGAACCTCATCATGGAGAATCTTGAATATCAGATGAAGGGTATTGGACTTTGTTTTGTGCTCAGAGGAAAGTCCTTAAAGGCTTTTGAATATGGAAGTAAAGACTGAAATAAACAATATCATTCCAGTGGTGATATATGGGATACATTATTTAAGGTGGGAACTAATGAGAGTGTTATGTGATAGTTCATATGGACGGATAAGAAGCTAATGATGGTCCTAGCTGGTTTGGCTCAGTGGGTAGAGAGTTGGCCTACAGACTGAAGGGTCCCAGGTTTGATTCCAGTCAAGGGCACATGCCCGGGTTGCAGGCTCGATCCCTAGAAGGAGGCGTGCAGGAGGCAGCCAATCAATGATTCTCTCTCATCATTGTTTCTATATTGATGTTTCTATCTCTCTCACCCTCTTTCTTCCTCTCTGAAATAAATAAAAATATTTTAAAAAGAAGCTAATGATGAGGGATATGAGGATGAATAAACCTAAGAAACATTGGGAATGAGAAACCAAAAGGAGAATATTAGTTATTTTTATTAAGATTTAGAAGGAAACGTTAAACATTATTTCATTTTGTAAAGCAAAACATAGTAAAATTTTAAAAATACTTTCTTTTATTAAGCAGAGTTTGTTTTCTTTGGTTATGTGACTCCTATTGGTAAGTCAGCATGGGTGGATTATTTTTAATAACTAAATTTAGACCCTGACTTTCTGCTTAGAGAGACTAACACCATTCAGCTGTGAAAACTTTATTCTTACAGAGTGGAATAAAAATAAAAACCAATGTCTGGCAGTTCTTATTGAAAGGAAGAGGCAAATATGATCAAATACCCAGACTAGGGAATAATTACGAGTGGGGGAAATATCGATTTAGCTTGCTTATCTCCATAGATTGTCTAGAACAATGCCATCCATTTGAACTTCCTGTAATGATGGAAATGTAGTGACTAGTCCCACATGGCTACTGTGCACTTGAAATGTGGTTAGTATGACCAAGGAGCTGAATTTTAGATTTTATTTAATCATAACTAATCTAAATTAAAATTTAAAAAGTCATTTGTGGCTCATGACTACTGTAGGAAATAGTGCAGGTCTAGACCACAATCCTCCACCCTCCCAAAACTGCATACATTTTCTCAATGTTTTAAATCTTATGCATACTTGTTCTCAAACTATGATTGTGTGATTTACATTTATTAAGTCCTCACTCCTGTCCTTAGAATTTTATACTTTCATCTTCATTTTATAGGTGAAGAAGCTGAGACCTAGAGTTGAAAAATTCAACCAGCTAGTAAAACTCAACTAATCCATGGTAACACTGCTATTCAAACTTTGGTCTATTTGCCTCAAAATCCTCATACAGCAACTTCCTTTCCTATAAAGAGAGAAACCTCTTTATAGCACTCCTAATAATTCAGTATTGTGTGGTTTGTGTCTCTGTGGTTTGTAAATGTAAACTTCCATCTTAGATTGATGATGCCTTATTTTCTGATGTTAGGAGAAAACTGGTCTAAATTAATAATAATTCAGTCCTTAAGTTGATGCTGTTTTCTTTTAAACTAAAAAAACAAACACACATGTGCCAAAGCTGACCAAGTCATTGTAGAAAACTATCTCATCACCAGGACACTGAGGGGTGAAGCAGCATGATTAAAAATAAGATAAAGTGAAAATCTCCACTTCAAATATACTAAACTCCAAGAAGGCAAAACAATAGCATAACTTTGTCTCTGGGAGAATAAAAATGTTCCTTAAATCCTTTTAGATTTTGCCATAATGAAGTCAGAGAATATTTCAAATATAAATCTTTAAAAAAGGTCAACTGATGCCTTTTACATATGGCAAGGCCAAGTAATAATCTTCTCTTGTATGTTTACATTTTAATGCAATCTTATGAAAGAAAAAAGGTGATGGAGCCAGACGACACTTTCACTGCTAATTCAAGAGGAAAATATATGCGTGATGTGTATAAAACCCAATTTTATTTCATGTAAGTCATACAGAACCAAAAATATTTTCTTTCTAAATGTTGCTTTATGGCAGCATGTGACTTCTGGCCCAGACAGAGAAGTCGGTGAAGCAACATCTGTGTTTCATTAGAGCCGTGTCTCCTCGTCCCTGCCCCGTATGATCCAAATTGATCAAACGGAACTCTCAACAGGTAACTTATCCAGATCATTTCATTTGTACTGGAAAAACATAGACTAATTCTGTTTGTTATGAAAACATGGGAACTTAGGGACAAAACCCCCTCAATAGTTCAAAATGGAAACTTGAACAGTACACAAACAGTGCCTACATTTTAATGATTCCTCTGCTAGAATTTAGACATTTCAGGAATCATCTTTTATTTTAAAAATCTCCCATTGGGTCATTACTTTTAGATGGTTCATTTGCTGATGGGAGACAGGCACACTTTTGTGGCATTTCTTTACCTCTTTATAGCATATCTGTTACATCTCTATTGCAGGTAAGGTGCTGGGTTAAGTCTTGAGATATAGAAAAGTCTAAAATTAAGTTCCATATTTAAAGAGTTTGTAATATATGATAATGTGTATAAATAATCATCACATTATATCAGTTATGGAAATTTGAAAGTCTGACTCCAGACCCATATTGTGCAGTGAAAATTGGAGGCCCAAGTTCAAGTTCAAGTTCCCTATTCATCAGATGTCACACTGTGAAAGTATTTAGCCTTGCTATGCATCATTTCCTCATTTGACATCAAAAAGACATGATCTATTCTGTCTACCTTAAAGGGATATAGCAGATAAAGTGGTATAAGTAAAAATACTTTGAAGGAGTATAAAATGCTGTGAAAATGTCAAGCATTATACTTCAGGAATATTTATGAAGTCACTTAGTCACTTTTTCATAGGCTAACAATTTTAACCCAGAAACAAAACCTAAACTCATAAAAACAACAAACAAAAAAACAGCAGATAATTAAAAAATTCAAATAAAAGCTTTCTAGTTTGATTTTTAAAACTTTATTCCATCTAACTTCTCCAACCTATCTTGAGCAGATGAATGGGGCTGATTAGTTTGGCTTTTAACCCCAAGGATTTTAGAAAATTTCTAGACCACAGTTAGAACAAATCACATTGTGTGTTTCTTCCTGACTCCAAACTCCATCTGAAAAGGTGATTAGAATGGCCCATCCAGTATCATTTCGTTCAAAGAAATCGTGTGGTATCTTCTCAACAAAATAATTTAAAATATGAAGCCATATTCTAGACTAGCTTAGTTAATGCTGCCGAGGACAATGGGTAACAAGAAGGGCACAGAGAAAATGTGTTCAGTCAACGTGTTAAAAAAAACAGACTAATTTTGATTTTTATCCATTTTACCTTCATTAACTAGAGAATTAACCCAAATTTCCACTTCCATTTACTCTTGAAGATATGGATTTCTGTGTAATATTTCATTGTCCTATTTAACTCTAAAAATAGAAACAAGTCCAACTGGTGTGGCTCTGTGGTTGAGCAACAACCTAGGAACCAAGAGGTCATGGTTCAATTCCCAGTCAGGGCTTATGTCTGGGTTGCAGGCTAGCTCCCCAGTGTGGGGTGTGCAGGTGGCAGCTGATAAATGTTCTCTCTCATCATTGATGTTTCTATTTCTCTCTCCCCTCTGAAATCAGTAAAAATATATTAAAAAAACAGAAACAAAATATCATTTTAAAGGTAGTTTCCTGACCATATATTTTTCGGTTTAGCAAAATGGTGCTTTTGCAAAAAATGTAGCTGGTTTACTAAGATGACAGTTTCGCAATAACATAGTGGAAGAGGATCCTAGACGTTCTCGCGAGAGATTTGTGGCTCCACGCTGAACATCCTCCTTGACGAGGAATCTGATAGATGGGAGAGTAGATGGTTTCCCAAACTAGCCAGGGTTGCTCTGCTCCATGCATTTACACCCCCCTTGTAGTCTGTCTTTGCAGCTTCTCCCATAAAAGGTGAACTCTGCTTCCTCACTTCTTGAATCTGGGCTGAACTTATGATTTACTTTGACCAAAAAGCATAGCAGAAGTGACATTATGTTGGTTACTAGCCTAAATCTTGAGAGGCTTTGTATATTTGGTTTGCTCTCTGGAAACTCTGCCAGCTGCCATGTGCATAAGCCTGAACTAGCCAGCTGGAGGACGATATGATAGAGCAAGTGGGACAGGGACAAGCCATCTCAACCATCACTTTGGTCAACCAGCCCCAGCCGACTCAGCAGCAGCAGCAGAACTGCCCAGATGAACGCAGCCCAAACTGTAAAAACATGACCTAAGTAAGTGGCTGTTCTTTTAAACCACTAAGTTAGGGAGATGGTGTTTTTTTGTTTGTTTGTTTGTTTTGTAATAGCTGATTAATATGAATGATGGCCATATGACTTTGTGGGGAAAATCTACATTGTGTTCCCTTGTTTTATTTTTTCTTTTAACTCTCTTGCGACTGGTAAATGTGCAAAAAGACCTCAAGATGTACTGCTGTGGTAAAATGTCTTAGCAAAGCCAAAAGTGCCACTAGTTACAGGAACAAACAAAACATGTTAAGAAATATACATGAGAATCTTTTATCCCTTGGGAATGGGAAGCTATTCAGGATTTAGGTAAAGAGATATTATGAGTTTGGATTGTATTTGGAGAAAGCATAGGACAAATTAGCTATATAATATGATCGTCTAGGCTCCAAATAGAGGATATTGGTCCTTGGCCTGCCCTGTGGAATGTGGCGAGGCTCACCTTACCCCAGGTGGGTGATGGAGCGCTGGGTAATCAGTGTGAAAGCTGAGCTTCCCAGTTGTGTAAGCCACATTGTTTGCGTCGATTTTGTCTTGCACCTGCCAAGTATGTCTGTAAAATACAAGAAACATATGTTTAAACAGGCTGTAACTGAGCCAGAGGAAATATGTTAAAATGAACTTGATACATGGGGGGAATGGAAACTTTTCATTTTATGAAATAATTCCCATAATGATGATGAGCCAAGGAAGACGAGTCTGACCTTTCTTTGTCTAAAGTAATCATTTCCGAATTAGCATCTCTTCACTGCTCTTCTCCTCTCCAAAATAGAGTAAATTTGTCTATTCAACAGAGTTTATAAAGAGGTGTATGTGGAATTTAGGTTGTTTTTAATAGCTTCATGCCTTTCTAGAAATGATTTATTGAGGTTAAATTGACATAACATAAGCCATTTTAAAATGAATAATTCAGTGGCATGTTATACCTTTATAATGTTGGTAACTACCACCTCTATCTATCTGGTTTCAAAAACATTTCCATCACTCTAAACTAAAACCTCTTACCCATTAAGAAGTTTCTTTCCATTCTACAATTATAGCTCAACATCATCCTCTCTCCTCTGTGTTTCTGGAAAATGAAGAGGCTTGGACAGACTCTATTTTCTCTCTTTGGCAAAACTATAGAAGACAGAATATCTAGGTGTCTTTCTGTTTGTAATGTTTTTTTCACTTTTAACTTTTCTCTCAACTACTATTTGGTTTCCCCATATAATAGCTTATATAGGGATGATGAGAAAAATGCTTGATTCTTTCTTTTTTACTTAAAACTAGGGGCCTGGTGCATGGATTCGTGCACTAGTAGGATCCCTCAGCTTGGCCTGTGCCATCTCACAATCCAGGACACCTTGGGGGATGTTGGACTGCCGGTTTCGGCCCGATTCCCTGGCCTGCGGGGACTGGGCCAAAACCAGCAGTCCGACATTTCCTGAGGGATGTAGTAGTGCACGAAGTGGCAAGTGGCCAGGGAGGAGCCTGAGCCCGGGCTGGGTGCCATGCTGTTCCTGCTCATCCTGGCCCCACTGTGCCTGCCTTCACTGCAGGTAGCACTACTGCGGAGGCGGGAGAGGCTCGTGCTGCTGCAGCTGCACTCACCTGCCATGAACCAGGTTTCTGGTGCCCGTCGTTCAGCTGAGCAGTGCTCCCGCTGTGGGAGCATACTGACCACCAGGGGTCAGTTTCTGCATTGAGCATATGCTCCCTGGTGGTCAGTGCACATCATAGCCGCTGGTTGTTCAGTCGTTTGGTCACTTAGGCTTTTATATATATAGATATTGCAATGTAATGAATTAGTTTTTACCACTATAGGTGAATAATTAATTTAAAAAAAATAACATTTATTGATAAAAATGTATTAAAACCAGACAGAGATAATGGTTTCACAACATTGTCATTTTACTAAATGACAGAATTGTGTGCTTTAAAATGGTTAAATTTATGTTATGTAAAGTTTACTTTCATTGCCAAAAAATAGCTTGCCTTAAAAGTTAAAAGAAGTTAACAGAACTAGTAATGACTTGCAACCCTGTGACAAGGAAAGAAACCATTTTTCAGATTTTGTAAGGCTTTTCAGAAGATTAAGACAATGGGTAATTGGAAAGAAACAGTGTTCCTAAATGAACCCAAGTGTAGTTTGAAAAAAAAAGTCACTATACATGCACATCATTTTATTGCTGTTACAATGTATATTTATTAACTATGTTCACATTTATGAAATAATTTTTCAAGAAATGTATATTAAGCCCATATTCTATTCGAGGCATTGTTTTTCAATAGAGCTAGAGCAGGGAACAAAAAAGTCAAGCAAATGACCAAATCTAATATCACACGGAGATAAGTGCTATAAAAGTATCAAGTCAGGTAAGGAAGTAAGGACTGGGGGCCAGAGGACTATCACGGCAGAGATAATGCTTTGGGAAGTGCTTGGAAAGAGCTGGAGTTTTTCACAGAGATTTGAATGAAGTCAGGGAAGGAGAAGTATGTATTTCTGGGACATTTAGTATTTTAGGCAGAGGAATCTGACAAGAAAAGGTTGGGTTTTCTCCCCATTTTCTGGGGCAGAGAGTAAAACTACCTATTTTTTTCTTCTCATTTAAAACTATTTTTATTGATTTTTAGTGAGAGGAAGAGAAAGAAACATCAACGTGAGAGTACATTATACATGGGCTGCCTCCGGGGAATCCCACAACTGGGGCATGTGCCCTGACTGGGAATAGAACCAGCAACCCTTTGGTGCACAGGATGATGCCCAACCAACTGAGCCACATTGGCCAGGGCTTTTTCTTCTCATATAAATTCTGGATGGAAAGCCTGGTGTATCTTTCATATCTCTCAGAAAAGGTTAAAGAGCTATCCACTTGTGGCCATGAACTGCAAAGAGAGCCAGTGAAAAGGGGAGAAGCATATATATCCTGCTGCAACTCATTTCAAGTATGAGTCAAGCAATCCAGTATATATAGTGACTGTTGCCAAGAAATACACGATCTCTATGAAGTTCATGCCACTCCACATAACATATGTAATACAGATTCAGAATATTGTCAGCATCAGCATCCTAAGAATTATCAAGACATAGGAAGGGATGGGATTTAAGGAGTCAAAAGAACTAACATCATCAAGTTGCAGAATATATAATATCTTCTGACTAAGAAGATGATGCTGTTGACACTGTCAGTAGGGAATGACTGAATTCAAATTTTCTTTTCAAAAGTGATGATAGTTTTGCATTGATCCACCTTCATTCTCTTTCTTGGTTCCTCCTATGATCAAGGGTCAACTAACGAGTTTTGCTGCAGCTAAGAGCTGGCTGAGAGAGCAGGTGAGAGCTTTAGCCAGGGAACAACTCTCTTCTTTGTTTGACGTTAATTGGCTTCTACAGGGAAGGGGGATGGTGTCTTGGCTTCATCGGAGTAGTTCTCCAGCCCTCTGAGCTAACTGGCAGGGGATGATAAACATTTTTTAGCCCTAGAGTATCTTTGGGATGTGTAGTCTACACGTCTGTGCTCATACATAATGATAAGTCCCAAGAAAGGAGCTTGCCAGTTCCAATCACAAAATATCCTCCTAATAGTTTTAGCATAAGTCTGGAAAAATCCTGAAAATGTCATCTGGTCTACCTTTCCTTGTAGAAATGAATCATGCCAAGAAAGCTGCTGACTGTCTGGGACTCTAGGCTTTCACTTATCCTTCTCAAATCCAAATCTCCCATGAAACACGGCAGAAACAAATGCAAACACAGTCCATCGACCTGTGTAGAAACTATCTTTTAAAAGCCCATTTGGGGAGCTTTCACGAGGTGAGGGTGTACTGACATGCACTTCTCACTTGAGACATATTCTAAAGTGTTCCAAGTAAGGCAAAACTCAGGCAGATTATCAAGAATTCCCAGGACTGAAGCAGAGGGGCAGGACTGATCCTTCTGCAACTGAAGAGGTGGGCTCAGCACAGCATCTCCCCCACCTCCTTTTTTAAAAAAAATATTTTTATTGATTTCAGAGAGGAAGGAAGAGGGATATATATATATATAATTAAGAGAGAATCATTGATTGGCTGCCTCCTGCATGCCCCACACTGGGGACTGAGCCTGCAACCTAGGCATGTGCCCTGACTGGGAATTGAACTGTGACCTCCTGGTTCATAGGTCGATGCTCAACCACTGGGCCACACCAGCTGGGCCTCAGCACAGCATTTTTATCTAATGGTGTAGATGCTTGGTATTGTGCTACAAGTAATCCTGCTTTTGCCAAAGATGCTGTTTTAAACAAAGCTAAACAAACAAAGATGCTATTTTAAACAAACCACTGAGTTAAAAGTACAAGGTGTCATTCTCAGCATTTAATTAGATTTTTTCCTTATATTTTTCTCTATCCAAAGGTTTTGTGAATAGCTCCTATGTATTACAATACTTATTTTTAGAAAATATTTCATGACTTGGTTTAAGAGCTGATTTACTAGCTTCACCCTAATCTAGATGGCCAGTTATAAATATCATGATATTGTATGATGTTAATAGTATTTTGTGACAAATTCAAAACCTTCAGAATGTATAGGATGTTTATTGTTTTTGCTAAATTGATCCTTTTTGTCCTGGATGATACATTTTATTCCTTTTCGGTTAGTGGCTCCCACTTGGTGAATCATGCTGGATTTATTTGTAATCTTTTTTTACTTTTGAAATGCTACTTATGTAAAAAGGTGTTCTATATCTGCAACCTGGATTTATTTATTACTAGCAGCTACAACTCCCAATGTTGACCTGCTGCAAGCTCTTCTTGTCAGGTCATGAAAGAATACCTTCATTGGGACATCATTGCTTTTCCAAATGAATTAAAAACATACGTTCATACTAGTATGTTATTTTTAAAATTTTAACATGCAAAATGATCTTCTAGCTAAAATAAACAAAACATTTTATAGTTAGCCATCCAAAGGAATATCATATTGTGTATTATTTGTAACTACAGTGTGACACTTCCACATATGACTTCCTAGAGGCAGTCACTCACTGGAGCTCCAGACATCATTTATTTTTGCATTATCATTTATTAGACACACACAATGGGCCAGGGATTGAGGATCTGGAATGGAATGGAATGGAATGGAATGGAATGGGATGGGATGGGATGGGATGGGGTGGGATGGAATGGAATGGAATGGAATGGAATGGAATGGAATGGAATAGAATAGAATAGAATAGAATAGAATAGAATAGAATAGAATAGAATAGAATAGAATAGAATAGAATAGAATAGAATAGAATAGAATAGAATAGAATAGAATAGAATAGAATAGAATAGAATAGAATAGAATAGAATAGAATAGAATAGAATAGAATAGAATAGAATAGAATAGAATAGAATAGAATAGAATAGAATAGAATAGAATAGAATAGAATAGAATAGAATAGAATAGAATAGAATAGAATAGAATAGAATAGAATAGAATAGAATAGAATAGAATAGAATAGAATAGAATAGAATAGAATAGAATAGAATAGAATAGAATAGAATAGAATAGAATAGAATAGAATAGAATAGAATAGAATAGAATAGAATAGAATAGAATAGAATAGAATAGAATAGAATAGAATAGAATAGAATAGAATAGAATAGAATAGAATAGAATAGAATAGAATAGAATAGAATAGAATAGAATAGAATAGAATAGAATAGAATAGAATAGAATAGAATAGAATAGAATAGAATAGAATAGAATAGAATAGAATAGACTTGCACCTCATGAAACTTACAGTCTATGGGGAAGACAATATGATTAATTTTTCAAAGCTAAAGTACAAGGTGTTATTAAAGAAGTGAAGATCAAAAGGAGACCTGAAGGTTGAATAGGATTTGCCTGGAAGAGTAAAGGTCATTGCAGGCAGAAGAAAGAGTTTATCAGAAAGCCCACTGGAGGGAGAGCATGGCCTCACAGAAGTGAGAGGAGTTCACTCTGGGCCGAGTGGCGATTTGCTCTATGTCTATTCTTGGCTTCCCTTCAAATTTCTGCTCCTTTATTGTCCTGTAAAGTCTTACAAAAATATCTCAGTGCATTAGGGAACTGAGTTAAAACATATTCTTATCTCATAACAACTGACCCTCTATCAAAAATGATTTTTGAATGAAAACACGGACTCAATAATAGTAAATAGTGTTATTTTCCTGGTTGTCTATTAATTTTAATCCTGGTATAAGCTCTATATTTTAGGTATATTCAGTGGTGACTACTTTAGCCATCCATTATTATTGTTATGTTATTTGTAGGGGAAGAGTTATGGTTATTTGTGAACAATACTTGGCATTTGTGTTTTAGCATTTTTTAAATCCTCATCTGAAGATATATTTATTGATCTTAGAGAGAGGAAAGGAGAGAAAGAGAGAAAGAAACATGGATGTGAGAGGGAAACATTGATTGGTTGCCTCTCATATGGTACTGAACCCAAAACTTAAATATATGCCCTGACCAGAAATTGAACCCATAACCTTTTGGTGCATCGGATGATGTCCAACCAACTGAGCCACACTGGCCAGGGCCTAAGTTTATGTTTTAAAAAATCATTATCTTTCAGTTTTACTTGCATTATGGACACACATTACATTGCATTTATTCCTAAATATGAAAAAGTCCATACCATTTTTAGGTGATAATTAATGTTCCCAAACACAAACAAGAAAGACAGAAGTAACCTTTCTGATATGTTCTTACTCAATCCATTAAGCTAATATGGAAATCTCCATGAGATATAAAGATGTAAAGTAACAAGGAAGATTCTGAGGTTATGATGCTGACATAGTTTTTAATTTCTCTGAATTCTCCCTGCAAGACATCTGGAGTGCAAATCCCAAAATCAAGGGGCAACATCTAATCAAAATTAGGTGAAGAGATATATCTATGACCCCTCCCCCCAACACACACACACAAACACAGAATGAGTGGGTATAGATAGACCTTCATAATACGTGGTATCAGCAACTGAGTAGAAGAGAGCAGAGGGAAGCAACTAGGTACCTGATGGATCTGAAAAATTCCCAAATTGCTAATAGATACTTGCTAGAAAGTGCAGAAGGGCAATTTATGAATGGCAGTTAAATCTGAGAGGGGATTTTTACATTCCAAATAGCTGAGTACAAGAAGCTCATGGTAAGGGACTGGAATCATCTGGGCCCCATGAACTCTTAAAATGTACCAGACACATTCCCTTCCACGATTAAACTTCCATGTGAGAAAAACAACAACTCCAAATTGAGCATTATAGGGACAAAGTAATGAAAAGGTCCAGATGAAAGTGAAGGAGAAGAACCAGGTCTTAGAGTGTTATCAGCCGTAGTTTTGAAATATAGCTTAAAACCATAAGTTTCAAAAGGTTTCTGAATCATATCTCTCCTTAAATAGTTAAGAAAACAGATTTTTACATAGAAATTGGCAACATAAAATGATTAAAGTTTAGTCTATTTATTGCTACATCTAATGAACCAAAGGATTTTAATAAATGATACCATATATGAAAAAATAATCTACCTGAGAAATGGAAACTAAAAAATTGGGTGACATATTCAGGAAAATTTTTTTAAAAAAATCATTAAAAATGAAGATGAAACTAGAAGGAATGCAAGATCAATACACATAGCCCTGACCGGTTTGGCTCAGTGGATAGAGCATCATCCTGCAGACTGAAAGGTCCCAGGTTCGATTCTGGTCAAGGTCATGTACCTTGGTTGTGGGCACATCCCCGGTGGGAGGTGTGCAGGAGGCAGCTGATTGATGTTTCTCTCTCATCGATGTTTCTAGCTCTCTATCCCTCTCCCTTCCTCTCTGTAAAAAATCAATAAAATATGTTTAAAAAAAGATCAATACACATAAAAGATGATGCCTTTAGATAACTAGAAGATAAAAGAAGGAAAAATTTAAATGTAAACAAAAAATAGTTAAGAAGGATCTGAGAGAAAGTAACAAAAGGCAAAGATGATTTAATATATGCATATTAGGATTCCTTACAAGAAAAAACCCAAAGTAAAGGCCAGAACAAACACTAAAAACTGCAATTAAACTTTTTTTCTTGAAATTAAAGAAAAAGGTTGGAAACTGCATACTGAAAGACCATATCATATACTGTCTTAAAAATTGCCCCAGAACATAGTCTGTAAACTTAATGATCCTTAAAAAAATATATATTTGGGCATCCAGGTGAAAATAAATCAAATTATTTAGAAGGAAAAGAAAATTAGATAACCAATAAAACCATAGTGCATATTGAAGATGCCTTGAGCCAAGAATTTTATATTTAGCCAACTCAATTTTCAAGTATAAAGGACTTAAACTGCTGTCAACATGCAAGAATTCAGAGAATATTGTTCCCCTGAGTCCTTCCTGAGGAATTTACAAGGGAATGAGCTTCAGACAAAGTGAGTAGTGAGTGATACATAGACAAAGCACTGGTGCTGATTACTCAACTTGTTTTACTAACATAACTAATTGCAGGGAAGAAAAAAAGCAGATACCAAAAAACTGCAAAATTGGGAAACCAAGCTGTAGTGCCAAGTGATGTGCACTTGGCGAGAATACTTTAACCCCCCCCAAAATAAGGTGGTCAATATCATAAAATCCAGAAGAGCTGTTACATTTGGGGACTGGTTAGGACATGTAGGCGGGTTCTGGAGTGAGTGGCAATGTTCCATTTCTTGACCTGGATGGTATTCAAAAGTGTTTGCCTTGTTATAATTTATTTTGCTTTATGTGATTTTTATGTATCTGTATTATATGTTACCATGGGAAATGCTTTTAAAAATTTATTTTTAAAGGTTAATGATACTCCCAATAGTCAAAATGAAGACAAGTAATTATAAAAGACTAGAGGCCTGGTGCACAAAATTTGTGCACTCGGGGGGGGGGGATTTGTCCCTCAGCCCAGCCTGCACCCTCTCCAATCTGGAACCCCTTGGGGGATGTCTGACTGCCGATCCCTGTGGGATCGGACCTAAACTGGCAGTAGGACATCCCTCTCACAATCTAGGACCCTGCCTCCCAACTGCTCACCTGCCTGCCTGCCTGATTGCCCCTAACCACTCCCCTGCCAGCCTGATTGATGCCTAACTGCTCCCCTGCCAGCCCGATCACCCCCAACTGCCTTCCTCCCCTGCCAATCTTGTGGCTGTGGGTGCTGCCATCTTTGAGGGCAGGGCATTCAATTAGCATATTCCCTCCTTATTGGCTGTGGGTGCCGCCATCTTTGCAGCCTGCTGCTCAGTCATTTGGTTGTCCCTCACTAACCCCCCTGTCGGCCTGGTTGCCCCACGCAGCCTGTTCAGTTGTCTGTTCGGTTGTGATGGTCGCTTAGGCTTTTATATTTATAGATAACACCCTCTAAAAACATAAAGAAAAGTGTTACAGCAATTTGCTCCAAAGCCCCAAAGGCCTTTCTTATGAAAAATTAGAATGCATTGCATTACAAAGTAATTCCACATTAAGCATATTAAGTAGTTCTTTTTTGGGGGGGGTGGGAGGTCAAGTTGTGCTTAATTTATTTCATCTGAACAAGAATTAGATGCTAGTTTAGACTCCTGATGTGAAAGATTAAACTATACACTCTATCTTCTCTTGTGACAAGTTAGTTGCTTCCTTGTCATTTTCCCTTTGCATAAACATTTAGCTATAATTGAACTTAATAGGGGGGAAGAGAATTAATATTCTGTTGCTGTTGTTATAATTTAGAAATTTCTATATTATTCTACCAAATTATTTCCTAGCATCTGAGCCAAAAATATGAGTAGAAGCCACATTTGATAGTCAACATTATTATGGCTTAGGAACTATAGGGGAAATGTTAGATGATAACAAACTGCCAAAGAAAATATTGCAGACTGTTGAATCAAGTACTCCTGGGTTTGCAACCTGATTGTTCTGCCTCAGTTTTCTTACCTTTAAAATGGGGATAATGATTCTTATCAGAATCATGAAGATGCAAGATAATGATGATAAAGCATTTAGCTCAATACTTACCCCATAAAAGGCGCTTCATAAAAAATTATTTTCCCCATCCCAATAATAACAGTTGTCTGTCCTGGCTAATTAGAATATAACCACGGAGTTAATGGGGTTCAGAGGACTTGAGAAACAACTGCCTTATTAGGGTATTTTATAAATTTTCTCAAATGATTTCTAGAGGAGCATGCGACACAGAAGTTATTTTTCCTTTCATTCATGAGATGACCTCATACTCAAGTGGTTTTGTTGGCAGCAATTTTAATTACCAGGAAACCTGATATTACAGAGGGAACCCCAGGGACTGACTCTTGGCTGATAACATAACCTGGGGTTCACAATGGCCAAAGAACATAGCTTGTAACCCTGCTTAGGAAACTCTAATACTCACAAGAATACACATTTTAAAGGCCCCTGCCCCAAGTCAAACACTATGGTTAGTACTAAATCTTTAAACAACTCATTAAAAAATCCCAGTGTGAATTTTTTACAAAGTAGGATGGAATTACAACTAAAGTCAGAACTCAGACAAGTTTTCTTTGCTTTCTTCCCAAGTCTGAATTGCTTTTAGGTGGTTGTTTTTTTTTGTTGTTTTTTTTTTTCATAACTCAGAAGCTATTTTTATTCAAGATGGGTTGTGTGGTTTTCTCAAGCAACTTCTTGGCTACAACTTCACCAAAATGGGTAAACATGTTTTTTTCCTTCCCAGTTAATCCCCACACTTCACAAATGTTTTCTGATAACATGAATATCAAGCAAGTAGCTACTTTCAAAGTCAGTTCTAGAGGCTGTGCTAAGGGTAGTTGCAATTTCTACGGGTCCCGATGCCAAGGAATAATAATATTTTTCACTCGTACATCCTCAATCTCTAATACAACCTAATGTGTGAAATACTGCCGGGCTGGCTTACAGAAATGCTAGCAGAAATTCAGTGAATGCTGGAAGGGAGATATTCTTGTACTCCCAGAAGCCATTTCAATTTTGTTAATCCTTAATTGGACTGGCTGGTGTATTTGACAAAGCGCCCAGTGTGGACACTTTCTGGTTGATATTATTTTATTCACCTCATGAAGCCTGCGTGCAAGGCACCCATGCAGATGCAAAGTTGGGCAGTAGTATAGAATTTTACATTTCTCCAGCAAACTTTTATCTGAAGGCCTCAAAGGGCATAGCAGGTATTCACACACTCCTACAGAAAGAAACAATCAAGTCCGCAGTTGAGGAGAGTCCTAGAGCTCTGGGAAATTAAATGAAAAGTTTGGATCTACTTCTCACAAATAGCCAACAGGGAAGCCATGACTAAACTGTTTCCCTATTGGTCCTATGGTCAGCTGTCCAGGCAGTAACAGAATACAGCTGCTTTGGGGCACTGGGTCCTCAATTTTTTTGGAACTAAATATTCTGCAGTAGTTATTTATATTTTCTCTACAATTTGTGGCCTTATAACTTTTATTCAGCAATCATACAGCTTCCATGCTCATTTCCTCAGGTAAAATTTAACTATCATGAAGATCCATAAGTTTCTTTACTTTTAAAATATATATATTGATTGTGGAGAGGAAGAGACAGGGAGAGAGAGATGGAAATATCAATGATGAGAGAGTCATTGATCAGCTGCCTCCCGCACGCCCCTATTGGGTATTGATCCAGCAATGTGGCCTAACCAGGAATTGAACCTTGACCTCCTGGTTCATAGGTTGATGTTCAACCATTGAGCCATGCTGGCTGGGCCTGATTGACTGTCTAGTAAAGAAGGCTCCCTCAGAATTGGTCATGAAGTTAATTTTCTAACTAAGGATTGGCAAATGACAGTAACACTAAGAAAGAATTTTAGCATATATTCCCTTTCACTAAAATTTCCTGAGAGATAAGTGTGTGTGAGGCACTGAGCTAGTATTCTTTTCTGTTTGGTTAAATTTTGCCATAAAATTAAGATAATTTCTCCAATAAAGAAAGTAATTTTTGCCAATTTTTGGGGAGTGAGCAACAGGGACATGGATGAGGCATCTGGCCCCACTCTGTAAAAACTGCATTGCCCCAAATCAAAGGTTTAAATCATCCTAAAAAAGTTATCATTTTATAGACTGTCCCACAAGTAGATATATTTGATGACATTGACAATGGAAGTCTCTTTACTAACTCTTACTCTTTTCTCCCAGGAATGCTTTCATCATCAAGGCCTTAGGTTGCCGAGCATTTCACGTGGTTGCATGAAAAGTGTGTTGTCTGATGATACACTGACATAATAATGACAAGCATCTGAGAAAATACAGATGTGGATAATGACATGCACTTTTGTCCTCAAAGCTGTTACCATTTTTGTCTTAGTAGTTGAACATAATTTTATAGTTATAAAATGTTCAAATAATTATTGCCTTCATCTGCTGCTTTGCAGCCCTTTAAAAACATCTAGGCATGCATTTATCCACTAAACAATTATTTTTTGCCCACTATATACCGAGGCTGCACAAAATCCTGGAATCTACTGTTTTTGTTCATCCAATCAACCATTTAACAATTGAGATGACAGCCAAAAACCAAAAGTAGATATAGTACATCTCATTTTAGACCCATGCAATTCAAATTCGCCAAATATAACCCTATTTGAATGGAAAAGTGCTAGGTGGGTATTAGTTTGTAAGGGAGGCATATGTAAAGTAAGACCACACTATTGCTGGTTTTGGCATCTAAGCAAGAGTGAAAACCAGTCTCCTTGAAAAATGTACATGAAAAGCAAAGTTTACCTTTAACCTTATCCATTTTCCTTTCTCTATCCCTCTCCTAATTTTGGCAATGCCTCTTCTCCATTATTTATTGTCTCCATTTATTCATTACATACATTCACTCACCAACCAATTATTTTTCAAACAAGAGTAAGGCACTTGGCCAGTGGAAAAACAAAGATATGAAAGAGAGGAGCCCTGATTAAGGCAGCTACTGATTCTTCTGTGAGGATAAGTCATGTCCAGGCATCAGCACAGTACAAAGACAAACATGATAAATGCCATTTAGTGTACATAACTGTGAGAGCTCAGAGAATGTAAAATACCCAAGTTATTTACTAATTGAGACCCGCCTTTTCTTGAAGAACCTCTTCCTCTCAACCAGAGGTTTGTAACCATTGCTGCACATCAGAATCACCTACAGAGTTTTCAAAAGTCCTGATACCCAGGTCAAATCCAAGTCCTGCTAAAAAAAAGTCTCTGGACTATTGTCTGTGTCCATGGGTTATGCATATATGCATATAAATGCATTTGTTACTCTCTTCCCATTCCCTTCCCCCTTCCCTCTAGGAAAAAAGGGGATGTCTGTAATACTTTCAACAATAAAGATAAATTTTTAAAAAAGTTTATAATGGAACCTAAAAAAAAATATGTGGAGAATGGTGCAGCCTTGGTTGAGAACCATTGTTCTAAATATTCCCTGTCCTTTTAAATCTCATGTTACCCAAACTTTAATATCACTTTCCCTCGTTACCATGGAGAGGAGCAGAAAAGAAAAATAACTTCTGGGAAAATATGCACTTTTCTCATTTTCTTCACAACAACAACAACAATAACAACAAAACCCCACAAGTAAGCAAACAAATACAAAGCAAAACCCAACAAAACTGTCCTCTTCTGTAAGTTCATAAGATAGGAAATGAAAAAATCCCCCTTCTGGCCAAAGGAGAGATCTTGATAATCAGTGGTGGGACTAGCAGTAAGGAAGCAAGAAGGGCATTTGTGGCCTGGGGTATATAGTTTGAGAGATTCAGCAAAGAAATGTGACCATCTGAGGAAGGTGAGACTGAGTAGGTTAAAGCTATCCGATTAGATGCACAGGTCTTGGACAAAGGAAATGGAATAGTAGTAAGAGGTCTGATTTATTTTGACAACAAACCCTTAGTATTTATTCCAATAAACTTCACAATATTAGATCAGTGGCCAGATTGTATTTTTACAATTTGTAATAATAAAACAAACAAATAAAGACACAACTCATAAATCAGGACTGAGAATTTGACCCTTATGTGATGGATGGGGGTGGGCATTAGGGAACTACAACCAAGAGCCACCCATTTGGCCACTATCATGAAATTGTGAAATGTGTTGGCATAGATACAAAAAGTCTGCGTCAGCAAATAAAAGCTCAGTGCAACAACGTAGGAGAGATTTATTTTGAAATGTTCTGTTTACCTCTGGTGACTGAAAGCATCCTTTCCCTGTTTTTCCTTCATACTATTGATAGTGACATGGATTAAGAAGCCCAGGGATAGAAAAGACCCTGGTTCCCTTTTAACCACCTGTGGGAATGTGGGTATAGTTTAATGTGGGCTTCGAATTTTTTATCCGTGAAATGGGAGATAATAACTAGTTCAGAAAGTTGTGAAAATTAATAAAGAACAAATAATACAGTTGAGGCTCTTAGTAATTTTGTGTTTGCCTGTTGTAGCTGCTGTGATCTCTAAGGCTGTTCAAATTCTTACAGATGTAGGAAAGGTACACATTTTATGTGGCATTCGTGGAGTGGGTCATCCAGGTCTACATATAGCATCTTCTGTAATGAATGAACTTGCTGAAATCACTGGGGGCAAGTGATTGAGCTTTTCCAATCCTCTTTTGAGGTCTTACTATACTAGTAGCTTAGGGCTGGTGAACTCAAAGGCTAGCAGGGCCCTTGCAGGCCTGAGGCTGGGAAGGACTTTGGCAAACTGGAGAGTCTGTGTTCTCTCAAGGGCAGCCTCCACTTAGGTCCACAGGTTGTTGGCATGAAGGACCTTAGGCGGAGCTGTTGCCAGATTTGATTTTTTCAAGAAAAGTCAGATCCATATTTAATGTAAAATCTCCCATTTTTAAAGTACTGATGGCTAATTTAATTTTATTTCTACATCATGTGGGCCAAACAAAACATCTGAGTACAGCCTGTGTGCCATCCGTTTTCAACCTTGGGATTTTGAAGGTCCTTTTCACTTCCAGTGTTCTCTACTCTATGAGCACAAGAATAATTATCTATATCTCATATGAGAGGTTCACCCTAAAAGTTGGAAATAAAGTCATGCCCCCACTTCCAGATAAGTGTTTCCTGTTGTTAGTGTTTCACCATCTATAATTAGTTTTACCTTCCAGGCATTTCTTATGCAGACAGGTTCTTGTTCCAAAGTTAAAATATGTTTCCTGTTACTTGCTGAAGTGCCTAGACTTAATTTTCTGCATGTTAATTTTATCCTTTTTGTTTGTTTGTTTTAACACCTCTGATGGCTAGTTTCAATCCCCCAGGGCCCAATTTTATTTTATTATTATTAATTTTTTGGTTAATCCTTACCAGAGGATATTTTTTTCCATTGATTTTCAGAGAGAGTGGAAGGGAGGGAGGGGAAGAGAGAGAGAGGAACATCGATGTGAGCGAGACACATCGAGATAAGGCCTGTAAGATTGCCTTCCACCCTAAATGGGGTCTGGATTGAACCTGCAACCCAGGTGTGTGCCCTTGACTCCTCAGTGCACGGGCTGATGCTCTAACCATTGAGCAATGTTGGCCAGGGCCCAATTTTATTTTTCACCAACTCTTGGGAGGTAAAACTTGGATGAACTTTAACATTTGTAACACTAAGTGTTTTATAAAAATCTTGAAGAAACACAGTCTTCCATCCCATCTCTTATGGACCGAATTGTGTCCCTTGAAAATTTTATGAGGAAGCCCTAACTAACCCCCAATGTGGCTATGTTGGGAGGTAGGGCCTGTAAGGGAGGACTAAGGTTAAGTCATAATGTGGGGCTTATGAGACTGGTAAGAAGAGGAGCAGATACTAGGACTGTGGGTCCACAGAGGAGACAGTGAGGAAGTGGTCATCTGCAAGCCAGGAAGAGGGGTCTCACCAGAAACCAACCCTGCTGGCCCCCTGATCTTGAACTTCTGGCCTTCAAACTGTGAGGAAATAAATTTCTGCTGTCTAAGCCACCAAATCTATGGTATTCTCTTATGGCAGCTCTAGCAAACTAATACACACCTAAAACTAGCCTGATGCCTTTGGTATCTGATGTCTTTGGACTTTTAGACTTCTTAAAAATTCCAGTCATTCTCAGAGAAACTTCATTTTTAGACTTATCTTCTCATCTGACTTCCTGCTCAAGATATTATAGAAATTTCTGTATCTCCAACCAAAAGATGATCCCTTCTGAGAACTATATTAAACTTTACATATAATGGCAGAATATAAACTATTTGATAACTCACCCGTAAAATGTGAGATAAAGGAAACCAATCCTTTTCCCAAGTTTGACAACTTCTCCTCGTTTGTCGGATGCTCCAGTGAGTCGCACTATGCCTACTCTCTTGAGGCTGGAGAGCCACTTGTATGCATGTTCATCATTTTTTAAAACGTCTTCAAAGTCCAGAGTAGGTAGCTGGAGTTCTGAGCCCCAGTACTGACATTCTGTGAATTAAGAAAATGAAGAAACCAGATGGGATTTCTTTGTTTTTATTTACAGTGATAACCTCAGGGAAGGGGCTAGTTCTTTGAAGTTGGCTTTTGGTTCATCATGGACTTTCAGTCATATTACAAATGCCTAAGTCACCAGATTTTCTTCCTTGGAGCCATGCTAGTCTACTTATATACCCCCCTGTCCTTCCCCCTCCCTCCCGCCCCCTTTTCTTCTCTGCCTGATCCATGACAGATACTCATTATACCACATTTGTTGAGAGAATGTAGTTTAGCTCATGGATGACTCTTGATCTGTTCACCGTTTTCTACTATGCCTGATCCATGACAGATACTCATTATACCACATTTGTTGAGAGAATGTAGTTTAGCTCATGGATGACTCTTGATCTGTTCACCTTTAGGCTTCTCTGTCTGGACACTGCTTAAAAATAACCTTGAACACTGTGTGTTTTAACAGCCAAGTCCTATTGCTCAACTCCAAATAGATGATAAAATTTGAATGGTGGCCTAGAACATCATATGCCTAATCTTGAGAGTGTGGGGACTGTTTCTCGTGGTAGGTACAGTTCCTTCTTTCTTATTTTGTCTGATAAGATGATTTCTCTGGGGTTGCATTGTCCTTTGGCATCAGCAAAAGCTGGCAGTGGGAAGAGACGTTGAAAGGTGTGGTCCTCGGATGCTTATACACCTTGATGACAAAGCCACAGGAGATAAAGTCAAATGCATGCATTAGCTCTTTGGTTCTTTATCTTAAATGCTCATAAAATGTTTGCTTGGGAAAAAAAACACAACAGGAAGAAAAACAAATATAAAAAATAATTTGATTGCAAACCAGGATCTCCCAAACAGGTGGAACACAGAGGACATGGAATTTTTTCAGGGGAAATAACGCAGGCATTACAACTGCATTCAGGAAAGACTTAACTCGAGCCAATCCATTTGATTTCTTTTTTTTTTCAGGAATGAATTTACCTTAGGAAGGCAAACCTTCCTAACAAGTGACAGAATGAGAAATTATGATCTCAATATCTAAGCAATGCCTCACTTTTCTAACTGGAGACTATACACCATGTTACAGAAAACAACCTTAACACCCCCTTCCCATTTAAGAATGAGGAATGGGTCAATGTTCCCTGGTAGTAGTTGTAGACTGGAAATAATTTCTTCGATGTTAACATAGCTATTTCTGCAGAAACAGGGATTTCTTAGGAGTCAGATAGTGAAAAGATGCAGGCAGGTGCAAGGAGCCACTTCCTGCTCTTCTACCAGCTAGTGGCATAAGGACATTCACAGAGGTGAGTAGGTGTGTGCCTGTGGGAAGACCCAATCAGACCATGCATGCATATATTGCCAAAGTTTCTGGGTTATTATGCATAACAGCTTGCATAATGAGGCAGAACTTCTGGGGCCTAAATTAAAAACTATAAATTAGTTCTTCCAGGTTGCTGAATTAATACATTTGGTGTTAATATTATTTAGTATCTCATACATTCCACAAGCCAAAGTAACTTAACGTATCTTCTCCAGTAGTTGAGTTTATATCCAGCCATTGATTCCTAACTTCTCCTTTTACAATTTCTCCTTTTAACTCCTCTTTCTCTTTGGGACTGAAAGGACAATAGCCTTACCTGCTCCTTTTTCTTTTTAAAGCATTGCTTATCAAGTGCTTCGTACACTTGAGACAACCTTGGGTGTAATGTTAATCAAATCGCTTTGGCAAAGAGAAGCAGCTTAGCACATGGGCCATTTTGTATTATGCCAAAGCAAGTCAGCTAAAGTAATAACAGACCATGACATGCGAAGGCTTTGGAGTAAGGGTCATACTTTTTTTTTTGGGGTGGGGGGGGAGTTGGGTTAACATACAAGTTCTTGGTATTCCTTGATTATATTGGCGACTCAACAATTATTTGTTGGTTTATCTTTTCAATAAACCTAGTATTTTACTATGTCAAGGCACTGGGATAGGTGGTTGGTTTTAAGGAGCTCATAGTCTATAGGAGAAGTAGACCTTGGAACTGACAATGAAAACACAATATGATAGAGGCTACAGTTCAGGGGTGGGGAATGTTTTTTTTTTTTTCTGCCAAGAGCCATTGGATGTTTATGACATCATTCACAGGCCATACAAAATTATCACCTTAAAAATTAGCTTGTTATATCTGGTCAAACATTTGATTAACTCCTCCTAATGCCCTGGCAGGGCCAGACCAAATGATTTTGCAGGCCTTCTACAGCTTGTGGGCGGGTCGTTCCCCACCCCTTCTATAGTTGAAATATGTTCAAGATACCATGAAGGTATCAGATCTTCTGACCCCCTATCCCATGCTCCTTCTTGGATGCCAGCTATTCCTTTACATGCATGAAGTTCCACAGGTCTGTTCCTCATGGCTCAACTATTTCTTCTAAAATCAAACAGGCCTGGTTTCATATGAAGGAGCCTCTTCTCAAAGAGGCATTCTACTTGGCTTTGTTGTGAATGTTCAATTATGTGGTTGTTTGCTTTGCCATCCCACTTGCTCTTTTTGTTTAAAGTCTTCAGATTGTAATATCTGATACCAATCAAGAAAGTCTGCAGAGAGAAGGTGATACATGTCATAAATAATGCTTATTGGCTGCCTCACTAGAAAAGTCATTTGGCTTCCAGTTAGGAGAAACATTTCCTGGGAAAAACGTCAGTGTTAAAGACATAAATAACAAATCACCGTCTCTTCTTTCCAAAGCTTACCCTAAATAAACCATATCCAGAAACTTGAAAAATATTTCAAACTGCTTTAAGCTTATTGGCCCTAAATGAAAAGCACAGGCCCATAGAGTATTAGAGGCAGGTGTGATGTTAGGGACTCAGCTGGCATCTTCCCATGGCTTTAGGATTTCCCATCATCATTAGTTCTCATTATTGACCAACAAGATGGTTTAAACCACAACCGAGGATCCTCTTAGTTCTTGGACACTGTGATGATCTGACTGACAACAGGTTGTTCATTGCTGGGTAGACTGTTAGATAGATTAGTTTTCTACATGGCCATATAGCAAATGTGTTACCGTTATTACAAACTGTTAACTAATTTACTAATGAACCTTCATTGTAATGTTTAGAAGAAAATCTTATGTCCTGGTGACAACAAACCAGCATGGAGAGTTGGTATGCTCCAGATGCAGTATTGTCAAACAACTTCTGAGAAAATTCAGAAATATTCTGTTGTACTGTCCAGTACTGTGGCAACTAGCAACAACCTATGGCTATTGAGACTTGACATATGGCAAGTGGAACTGAAGAACTGATTTTTAAAAAATTAATATTAACTAATTTAAACTTGAACTTAAGTAGTTACATGTGACTGGTAGTAGATGAGACAGGACATGAGTAAAGTGCATGGAGGCAAAGAGGCCTGGTTTTAAATATTATTATTTTGCCTCTTAGCAGCTAGTTTCTTGGTCTCTTCTCTGAACCTCTGTCTCATAATTTATAAAATAGCCATCGTTACATTTACCTTGCAGGTCTTTTATTAACAATGCAGTGAGATTGTACAAGGAACCTAGCACAGTGCCTGGCACATAGTAGACTAATAATAATCCTATATAATAAAAGGCTAATATGCAAATTGACTGAATGGGGGAACCACTGGTCTCAATGACTTGCACTGACCACCTGGGGACAGACAGTCAATGCAGGAGTTGCCCCCTGGTGGTCAGTGCGCTCCCACAGGGGGAGCGCCACTCAGCCAGAAGCTGGGCTCATGGCTGGTGAGCGCAGAGGCAGTGGCAGGAGCCTCTCCCGCCTCAACAGTCGGACATCCCCCGAGGGCTCCCACATTGTGAGAGGGTGCAGGCCAGGCTGAGGGACCCCCCTGATTGCATGAACATGCACTGGGCCTCTAATAATAATAATAATAAGTATAAGTATAGCTAATAATTGCTGAGTACTTTCTAGGTGTCAGGAATAGTGCAAGGTACTCCCTATATATTATTTCCTTTAATGTCCACAATAAATATACATGAGAGATGCTTTCAGTATTTTCATGTTACAGAGAAGGGAACAGAGATCCAAGTCCTGTAGCTAATGATTTGCAGAGTTAGTCAGTCAAATCTAGGTGACTGATTCCAAAGTCTATAATTTTAACAACTACACATAAAATAAACATTGGATGCCCTGAAATACTGTCATCCCATGTATTTTTATGTTCTATGTCTGAAGGTCCATAGCTTTTCCTGTCCCTTATGAAGGAATTCTACTAGATAAACAAGAAAGCAGAGCAATTTACAATAAGGGACACTGTGTCTGAACTTGCTCTAGCCTGGGTGTTTAAAGATAAATCTTGGCTCCTCGTCAGGATTTTAAATGCAGAAGAAAACATTATGAGTAGGCTCCATTGCACAACTCTACAACAGCATTGCTTTTCACCTGTTGTGAAATGAACCGAGGCTTCAAAATCAGCCGGCTCCTCTACCTTATGCCATTATAATTCAGGGATCCATGTCAGTTTGGTTTTACTTGAGGCCAGCATCACTTTCCAGAGAGCTTTGGTGACTGTGGCCAGGAAATAGAATAAAGAGAGATTGGAAAAACAATTTCACTAGATGTAAATGTTTTTAAAACTTTGAGTTTGTATTTTGACTACTTTGGGGGATTCCAGAAGCATCTGCTTTGGGCACACACTGAACACATCTGTATACATTTATAGCATGTTTCAGTGAATTTGTTTCTACGTGAGTCACTTTCCCATGATAGAATAACACGCACACACAGGACGCTCGCCAACACACAAGTGCACACACACACAATACCCTCTGTTTTAAAACTGCAGAAGGAGTTAGATGCTTCCAATCAAGGTTATACTCTGCATGTGTAAAGTTAACCAATTTCACACAAAGATACTGGGTATAAAGCAAGGTTATCAGTCCCATAGAAGCATGGTGTGGACTATACATAATTCAGGCCAGCAGGATTTCACTTTCAGAGTGAGGTTACAAAGATTTTTAAGTTCCGCAAAATGTATAGAGTTCCAGCTATAGCTCTCATTTTGGCATACCCTGGCAGGAGCTTCGCAGAAATCAGCGACCGAGGGCCACAGCCCTGTGCAGAACCCCTGTCCTAGTGTGAGCCGCTCATACACTTGGTAAAGCTAAGGGTGACTTTCAGAGACAGCACTGTGACTCACCAGTCCCCAAATCTATCATCACATTTCAAATGTAAGCCACTCAAATTTCCATGAGAGGTAAATTACATTTTTATGAAATCCATGAAAGATAAACTACATTTTATGAAATCCATAGAAACCTTAATATTGAAAATGTAATTTAATTTAGAAGCATCTTTTTCAGTCTCCCCCAACTGTAAAACATGACTCCTGGGGGCCCAAAAGAAAACCTGTTTGACTAGAGTAAATCATTTGTCAGGCAGATACACTGAAAGCTAATTGAAATTTCCCACCTGGGTCTGGATACATAAACAGTATGGAAAATGACGGAGTATTTAAGGCATGAACCACCCCGTCTAATTTAACTTACGGGCCCGCTAATAAAGACTTCCTTGAACATGTGCTTCACACATCATAAAGTTTACGAACAGGCTACAGGCTGGCTTTCAAGAAATTATTTGTACAAGGTTTCCTTCTTGGGGTTATGAATCACATTCCAGGATCCTAAGTTCTATTTCAGAAAAGGAAAAGGCACAAAGAAGCGCTTCAGCTACAGACTCCTGAGCGCGACATGCCGAGTTGCAACGTGTTATTTCAAGAGTTTAGGACCTTCCGATCACCTGCGCCTAACTGTGCTGTTGGCTCTGAAACAGCCAATCTCTTTACTGTCTTTTCCTACAAATGCCTCATAGGGGTCCAGTTAAAACAAAAATCTGACCGCTAAGACACCTGAGTGGAAATTGGGCTTGGATTCTTCTCTCTGCGCTAAGGAGATCCAGCCCTCTTTGGATGTGTTTTTACTTCTTGTCTAGGGAACTCAACATGTCTTTCAAGATTCTGGTCACGTGTCCTCACTTCGATTGAGATCTTCTGACCCTGAGATGAGGATGTGAATGCAATCAATTGATTAAAGAGGTATCCTGGGGGCACTATTAGGAGGTGGAAGGTGTATTACTGAACAGGTTACTGCTTTGCCACAGGGCTTGGCACTGCTGGACCTTATGGCAACACTGTAGAATACACTTGAGTTGTCCCACCCTGGGGCAGGGAATCCCCTCTCTCCTGGTCTTTCTGGCCTTCCGTGTGTCCTGGCCAATTGTGCTCCCAGGCAGAGAAACCTTCCAGCCAAGAGGCAACCAAGTAGCACGAAGCTGCTGGCAAATGTAGAAAGAGCGCTGGGGGCTATGGGCGGGCACTGACAGCCTCTACTGTGCCTCCTTCAGGATCTGCAAGGGTGGATGAGGTGGCTGTCTTCTCTGGTCCCCCAGCCCAATACACACCACAGTTACAGTGCTTGTCACATTATGCTGAAGTGATCTTTCACTTATTCAACACATGTTTATTGAAAGCCTTGTGAGGCAAAAGAGATATCATGGGTGAATAGAAATAGATGTAATTGCTTCCCCTGTGAGGAAAACAGTGAATAAACAAGGAAACAAACATATAAGCACATAAAAGTAAACATTGCAGCAGTGATAGGGAGTTAACAGGGCATACTGATACTCATTGGGAGATAGATGGGGACCTATTTATACTAGTACATGGCAGTTATGAAAGAACTAGCTGAAGAGATGCTACTTAAGCCAAATCCTGAGTGGTGAGAGAAGCCAGTCATGCCAAGGTCAAGGAGGCAAGGAGATGAGCGTCCTGGTGGGAGGGGCAGAAGGAAGATGGGGAATCTCTTAGCTTGTTGGAGGAACTCAAAGTCACTGAGGGAGAACACACGATGTAAAAAGGGCATTTAGCAGATGAAGTGGAAGTTGTTTCCAAAGCTAGTTTATTGAGGATGTACGAGGCACACCCAGAGAGGAAGATATTGGTCCAATTTGATAGGGACATTGTGCCAAAGTTATTAACTCAAGGTTTGAAGCTAACAGATCTGGATTCAAATATGAATTCTGATACTTCCCATCTACATGGCCCTCAGAAAGTGATATATTCTCTCAGTTCAATTTCTTCATCTGGAAGTTACGGGATGAAAACAACCTGAAGGGTTGCTGTTAAAGTTAAATGAGATGATGTTTACAAAAAGCTCACCATAGTATACTTGATTAACTATGCACTTGAACCAGACTGTCTACAGGAAAACACACTATGATGACTGTTCTTATGGCACGCCCACTAAACTCTAGTGAAGTCTTATACTCTTCTTGCTGACAGTTTCTCACGTTCTCTGTCATCAAATCTCCCACACTTCCTTCTCCTACTCATGCTCAGCTGACAACTTGGCTTTGTATTTCAGTAAAAACATAGAAGGACTCAGAAGAGACCTTCCATGTGCTCCCACTATCACAGTCACCAACCTGCCTGCATCCCGTGTCCTTATCACCATTTGATGTAGTATAAGACATATTTATCAATGTATTGATTGCTTTCTCTACCAAGATGTAAGCTATTTAGGGACAAGGCCTTCCTCTGTTTTGTTCACCACAGCATCCCCAGCACCTAGGACAGTGCCTAGTACATAGTAAACACTCATAAATATTTGCTGAATAAATTCACAATAAATGCTAGATGCTCAATAAATGGTCACTAATCTTAGATATTTTCCTAGAGTCCAACTGTCTAGTGGGGAAGACGGTCAATGCACAAACATTGGCCATTCATTGCAATAACTCCAGTGACACAGAGAGAGGAGCCCACACAAACTGCTGTGACCACACAGAAGAGGGAGGGGGAGGATGAACGGTATTTAATAGAACAGATGATCTTTATTCAAGTCTTGGCTCTGCTAGTTCTTGTCTCTTTGATTTTGGATTAATTACTTCAGTTCTATCAGCCTCATTTTCCTCATGTGTAAAATGATTGTAATAATAATGTGGCCTTTGTGAAGATGTTGCTAGGATTAAATTGAGAAATAAATATAAAGTACTGAGCTCAGTGCCTGACATAAAGTAATGCTTTTTAAAAAATTCTGAATATATTAAATATTGATAAAATGACAAATTAATTCCAGGATACAAACAAACTGATGACACTGATGGTAATCAGAACTAGAAAGTTGTCTTTGTACTTAATCCTTGCCTTGCAGATGAAAAAGAGGGTTTCTTCAAGGCATATGAGTTGATAATATTCTATTCACATCTAAATTCTTTAAAAAATCTGAGGAAGAAGACGCGATGGAGTAGGAAAAGCAATAGAATAAAAAAGGGGCAAATGATATTGGTAGTTCAGAGAGTTGTAGTGAAGGCAGTAAGATTTGATCAGATTCTGAATTATTTTGATGATGGAGCTAACAGATTTTCTTGAGATACTGGATGTACAGTATAAGGGATAAAGGGGAATCAAGGGTGGTGCTGCTGCCAGAGAGATGGAGTTGCCCTCAACTGAGATGGAAAAGACTGTGTGAGGAGCAGGATTATCTAACACCATTGAGTCTCATTGGTGGAGGATCATATTTCCTCATTTTTTTCTTATTGCTCCAAGTAAATTATTTTATAAATCCTCCTTTTGGCTGTCCATCATATATTTTGCTGGATCACTTTATTCTGAGGTAGAAACTCCCATTATGCCCCATTGAAGTTAGAGTTTGGAGACTGCTTCCTCCTGGAATGAGCATATTGTTTTTCTTTAGTTATCTTTCCTTTATCTTCCTTATTGAGATTATCTACTTGTATATACAGTCATGAGATTGTGCCTAATTTGGGCCTGAAATTTATTTCATCCAAGTATTTAGCTTACACATGAAATATATATGTCGATTGCTGGTATTTTCATCTATAGAAATCCTTTAACTATTACTAAATAACACAGCCACTTTCTCCCAAGTTTGCTGACCATCCCAGCTTCAGCAAACATTTCTAACTCACAGATTGAAATTAGGTTTATAGTTAATCAGACTTTTCACTGCTATCCTTAATTTTATTTCAAACTATCTGCTGCTAGGAAGGTAAAATTTTGGCCCAGACTTTGAACCAATGTCTGAATGGCCAAAATCCTTTCCAGGGCAATAATTCATTCCTGAGCCACTCTCATGTTTTTAATCAAAAATATAACATGATTATTTTCATGTAAGGGAAAGTTGAACATAAGATCTTACCATGCCACTGTTGTTTCTTTCTCCTCCTGTTCACCCAAATGCTCTTTACTATGCCTCTGCTCCAAGTTCATGGCTCTCTTAACTGGAGGAAAAAGGGAGAGGGAAAGGACCTAACAGGCTTTGAGGTCTGTGTCCAGGCACTGTGTGAAGCCCAGCAGTTGCATTTTATCCTTTATTCTTTACATCCCCAAACTGAAAGGACTGCCTCTTTTACATAGAAAAAAGCGAGGCTCAGATCATTTATGAAACTAAGTCAAGTTCACAGAGCAGAGAGTCAAAGCCAGCTCTGCTGACTCCAAAGCCTTATCTCCTTTCATAACATGGTATTTCACAGGTGAAGAGAGCATTCTTGACATACAACACTCTTTCACTTTCTCTCTAGTCACCTTTTTTTTTTTGAAAAAATGTATATACTTCCATTGTTATATTACAGCCTTGCATTTTAGTGTGAAATTATGTCTATTTCCTTGGATTGCTTACCTTCTTATCTGTATTTTATGGTTTGGCTCAGGGATGCATATAAATAACAGGTCGAATCATTGCTAAAGGGCTTCATTGGGATGTGAGTTGGACTCTGCAGGTGAAATTTGGTCAAACAGAAAGAATGGAATAGGCTATCTGGGAAACAAGGAGAACTTGGATAAGAGTAAGAATTCATATGCTTGTGGGCGTGGCACCAGATTGTTGGATAATGGGAAAACGATGGACTTCATTGTGCCACAGTGAGACACAGAGCAAAAGGGAGGAGAGAAGATGTTGGGCAACAGGAAAATTACCCTACAGAGTTGTGCAAGCCAGGTGTGAACACAGAGGCCATATTATTTTAATATTATTTTAGACATGAGATGATGAAAAGCTTCAACCAGACATGAGATGATAAAAGTAAACTAAATTGTGGGCAAAAGAGAAAACCAAAACAATATATCCCCCCTATAACCTGTTGAGTATCAGTCTTTTCTGGGCAAACATACAATATGCATGTAATTTTGACAGCCAGTGGGAAAAAGGAGAAATGAATTTCACTAATAAGATTCAGCATTTTTTCTTTCTTTGTAAACAAATATACTGCTCAAGAAGGTCAAGCAACCTCTCAGGACTAGCTGGCCTCTATAGTTATTTACATCCGCTGTCAAGGGAAACTTGTGAAGATTGAGTTAATCCGTAAAGCATGATATTGCCCTTCACTCAGCATTGCACTACTCTAGAGGATAAGTAGACACTTTTTCTATCATGCAGATAAAGATTTGGAGGCATAAAAAGGTTAAGTAACTCGCTCAAGATCATAGACCTAGCAACACCTAAGATCAAGAGAACTCTTAACTTCAACGCTACACTGTTCTCTTAATAGCAGTTACAGACTGAGAAAAATGCAGAATTTTGAGAAAAAAAATATAGTAATGTTAGAGCATTCATTGACTAGAACAGAGGCTAAAAGTCAGCTAATTTGTTTGATTATTACTTATTTATTTTTTGCCACGTGCACATTTAAAAGTTTGGGACTGAAACTTAAAAAGAAGAAATTTAAGTATGATGGAGATATTTATTACCCCCAAACTAAAGTTGTGTAGTTCTGTGATCTGCCACTTTGAAAAAGCAAAGTAGAGTCAGAAGTGAGAGGTAACAATTTTTTAACCAGTTGTCGTGTGTGTGTGTGTGTGTGCGCGTGTGTGTGTGTCTGATGACTCTCCTGATGTGTAGGCACTAGCAAAAATGGCAAGCTAAATATATAACATATGTGCAGGTTTGGTAAAAATGAAGCCAGCATATAAAGTGGTCCAACTTTACTTCTTGAAATTGCCACAGTTTTACATTTTCTAAATTTATAAATGCTAAATTTAGAGTCCAACTGCCAATGTTATAAAACCCACTTCTAGTCTGCAAGAAAAAGTAAGCCTAGTTTCTGAGAAAATAAAATTTTCATTCATTGAACAAAGCTCATTCTACTTTTATTCTGTTTGAAAAAAAAATAGAAACATAAAAAGGAAATTTACTTTAGTGTAACTATGGAAAATTGTTTTTCCAATAGTAAAAAAGGTATATTTTCCTTAATTTTTGATGTGGTAAGTGTACTGAAAAAAAAAAAACACATGAAAAGGAAGTGGACTGTAATAATTCTTCCTTGAAATAGATTTGCTTTAGGTTCTCAAAAATATCCTCAAACTTTTTAAAGGCTTTTAAATACATCAGCTTTTAAAATATATAATTAAAAACACATGGCCAGGATGTTATTTATTTAAACATTTTTCTATTTATTATTTTTTAATTGAGGTAAAATCATATATAATAAAGAGGTAATATGCAAATTGACCGTCATGCCCGCACACAAGATGGCTGCCCCCATGTGGTCACAAGATAGCTGTGCCCATGTCATCACAAGATGGCCACCACAAGATGGCCGGTGTGCGAGGGCAGTTAGGGGTGACCAGGCCAGCAGGGGAGGGCAGTTGGGGGGGACCAAGCCTGCAGGGGGGAGCAGTTAGGAATGACCAGGCTGGCAGGGGAGGGCAGTTAGGGGTGACCGGGTTGGCAGGGGAGGGCAGTTGGGGGCGATCAGGCCAGCAGGGGAGCAGTTAGGCATTGATCAGGCTGGCAGGGGAGTGGTTAGGGGGTGATCAGGCTGGCAGGGGAGCGGTTAGGGACAATCAGGCAGGCAGGCAGGCAAGCAGTTAGGAGCCAGCAGTCCCGGATTGTGAGTCGGACATCCCCCAAGAAGTCCCAGATTGGAGAGGGTTCAGGCTGGGCTGAGGGACACCCCTCCCTCCCCCCAAGTGCACAAATTTCATGCACCAGGCCTCTAGTTGGTACATAACATTATATTAGTTTTAGGTATATAGCATAATAATTTGATCTTTGTATATGCTACAAAGTGATCCCAACAATAAGTCTAGTTACCATCATCAGCATATTGACCCCCTTCACTCATTTTGCCCATCCCTCAATTCCCTTCCTCTCTGATAACCACCAATCTATTCTTTGTATCTATGAATTTTATTTTGTTTTGTTTGTTGATTTGTTCTTTAAGATTCTACATATAAGTGAAATTATACAGTACTTGTCTTTCTCTGTCTGACTTATTTCACTTAGCACAATACCCTCTAGGTCCATTCATATTGTCACAAATGGCAAGATTTCCTTCTTTTTTATGGCTGTCTAGTATTCTGGTGTGTGTGTGTGTGTGTGTGTGTGTGTGTGTGTGTGACATCTTTATCCATTCATATATCAATAGACACATCGGTTGTTTTCATATGTTGGTTATTGAGAATAATATTGCAATAAATACAGGGTGCTTATATCTGTTGGAATTAGTGTTTTGGTAGAGATTAAAGAACAGGACCACTGACTTCCTATCTTACAGGTCGATATATGTTTCTCTTGAATACAGATTCTACCCTCATCCTGTTTGCTACTTCCCTGGTTTAGGCTCTCAATGTCTTTTGCAGGATCATTTCTAGGCTGTGCTATGGTCACCCTGCTCCCAGTCACTCCCCAGACCAGTCCATTCAACACAGATGACCAGACCAGGACCTTTCTACAACACAAATCTAATCACTTTACTGTCTTTTGTAAAATGAATACAAACCAAGAACCAAAGGGGTACAGTGGAGAAGGGGGAATGCAACAAGAGAAAAACAAAGCTAAGGAGACATTCACAGATATATAAGCGTTTAAGAAATTATATACCTTTGGTCAAAATCAGAAGGATTCAACTCTGAAACTGTAAAATGCATTCTAAAAAAAGCAAAGCAATCTTCTTATTAAATTTATCAAGATCTTAAACTCATTTCTCTGGCTTTATAACATAAGCCTGAGAACTAATGGAGGGAATATACCTGAGCTCTATGTTGAGAAACTCCCTTGCTGAATAGTTTAGGACTGGGACTCTTAATAGGGCACGTAAGCCTCTTCATGGTTTGGCCCCTTCCTTCTGTCTTGTGGCCTAATAATTTTAACTTTACCAGCATTAAACTAATCGCAGATTCCTAAACCTACCCTGCTATTTTATACTTCTGTGATTTTCCACAGGCCTTTTTCTCTGTTGAGAATTGCTTGACTTTCTATCTTTGCCTGAAAAACTGATTCTTCAAAACCCAGCTAAACCATGACTTCCCTTTGGGGACCCTTTCCTCATCTCTTCAGATTCCTTCCTCTATGTTGTAATTAACCTTCTATGCGTGCCGTCATGGACTTAATGTATTTTTCTTATTTGTTTTCATGGCTTGTGCACCCTCCTAGACTTGATACATCCTGGAGGACAGAAT
>NW_005365325.1:3816298-3858156 GCF_000412655.1 Myotis brandtii
TATATTTAATTTGGTATTTCCTTAAAGAGCTTCCAGCACAAAATAGGTACCCAATCTATGTGCCACTGGAGAGGACATTGTGAGGGAATGATTATTATCCACGTCTTCCTCCCAGCTGTGCCTGTCCCATGACAAAAGCCTTTTCTGGCAGATTATCATCTGTGTCTTCAGTTTTGAGTTCCACATCCAGTGCCAAGGGAAGATCAAGGGAAAGTGGTCTGCATCTTGACGCCAGATTTTAAAAGGCTCTCCTCACTCTAAGGAAAGTGCAGAAGAAGAGGAATTGCCACTGAGGACCGAAAACCTAACAAAGGCCTTTCACAAATGTCACTGAGTCTGTTTACATGTTCTGGAGTACAAATGTTTGAAAATATGCAACGACAGTAAAATAACGTGTCAAGTTCTACGGGCAAAAAGCCATAAAAGCAATACTCTCTAAAATGGCCCATTAATTTCTACTTTAACCCACCAACTGTACAGCTTGAGAATATATTTTAAAAATCTGATCTTGTTTTAAACCATTAAAATATTTTCCAGTGTCTAAATAGCAGCCAGTTCTCCTTATATTATTCATGATTGCCGTGTGACCAGCTTTTTCCACTACTTAACTGAGTGTAGTATCATTTCCATTTTGCTACTGCCTGATAGCATTGAGAAATGTAAGCTATAAACTGTGCTCGTCAAGCAATATTAATGGGAGAGGGGTGGCCATATCCTTTTATAATGCTTAAAAGCTTAAGCTGTAATAATAAGAAGTTGGCTTTTATTCCCTGAAATAATTAAAAGAAGAGCCTGAAGGAAATGAAAGTAAAATCCAACAGGATTACAAAATTAGGGCAGGGTTAAAGAAAAGTATTTTGAGTGCCAGAAGAAATTTAAAGAAAATAATAGTACATTTGTGATTCTGCTATTTGACCCAATTGCTACTTGGTTATGTAACTGGAGAGTCTGTGAAGTAACTAGCAATGCACTCACTGGGGAAGGCAAGGAAAACATATTTCCCCGGGTACTCATATGGATCCCGCCAGCTGGCTGGGCTTGAGAAAGAGGAAAATGATTCCTGGTGGTTTAGACAGAAAGCACTGGAACAAAATTGTGTCAGTTGTCAGAATGATGAGGCTAAGGGACTAGAGCAGTGGTTCTCAAACTTCCTAATGCTGCGACCCTTTAATACAGTTCCTCATGTTGTGGTGACCCCCAACCATAAAATTATTTTCGTTGTTACTTCATAACTGTAATTTTGCTGCTGTAATGAATCGTAATGTAAATATCTGATATGCAGGATGTATTTAGGCGACCCCTGTGAAAGGGTCGTTCAACCCCCAAATGGGTCTCGACCCACAGGTTGAGAACTGCTGGACTAGAGGGACCTAGTTCTTTTATTTATTTTTATTGATTTCAGAGAGGAAGGGAGAGGGAAAGAGAGATAGAAACATCAATGATGAGAGAAAATCATTGATCGGCTGCCTCCTGCACCCTCCCCCTCCACTGGGGATTGAGCCCACAACTGAGGCATGTGCCCTTGACCGGAATCAAACCCAGGACCCTTCAGTCTGCAGACCAATGATCTATCTACTGAACCAAACCGGCTAGGGCTAGGGACCTAGTTCTTTGCAAGACTGGCCTATGCTTGAAGTGGAAGGAACAGTCATACCCTGTTGATAACCACAGGACAAGGTCAAGCTGTGTGGTTGAAGTTGATTAATTAGTAACATTTCCATACCCATTACCAAACTGTTATACTAGTAAGTCTAGCATTTAAAAGCACGGAGAGTTACTGAACACATCTGAGATTTTCAGAATTGAAAGGAGTAAGGTACTATCTTTCGATCTTGGGATATGACCCAGAATTCCCAGAGAGGTGTTACAAAATTCAAGGAGCCTGGTCAAAGAGGCAGAGGTCCATTATTTCCGGTTAACAGTGGAAAAGATAGTTCAGGAAAACTTGCCTTGTTAGTGTGTTTGTAGAAGTTGAGATTCTAGAAAATACATAAGAATCATCATGTTTCTAGAATTTGCCTTTGTCCCACATAATCTTTGATACAAATCTTCAAAATACACAGAGAGTGAATTATTAACACTTCCCACTTCTCTCTAGTGCCTCTTCTTGAGCTGTAATTATTGTGTATCTCCTAAGAGTCATACTTTAAAAATACCTATATTAATATTTATTTTATCTTGTCTCTCTGCTCAAGAATGAAGTCTTTTTTTTTCTCCATAGCATTCATTAGTGCAGATTTCCTGAACATTTATGTGGTCACAGGTTCCCTTGAGACCCATATAAATTTTTCCCAAGCGAATGTGCTGTGCACATTTACACACACGCATACAAACACACACACACAGACACTCATATAAACACAGCATGGGGTTCATGGATCACACAATTTTATCTGTGGATACCAGGTTAGGAATTCCTGCGTTGTTGATTTGGTGTTATTCTGGCCTTGGGTCAAATTATTAAGAAGGGCAACTCTGGTTTGTTCTGCCACTATGCAGCGGACACTTTCAGAATGTCTGCTGTGCCAGGTTTCACAGTATATGACAAGGATACAAGTTTGCTGTGTTTCTTTCCTTCCTGTCTCTTGAGAATGTCTAGAATGGATCTATATTTCTTTTCATCACTATCCAAATGACCTGTGTTGGTAAATCATTAGACATTCCACATAAATTACCATAACATTTTAACAAAAGCACAAGGGTTTGAATTTGATTCTGAGCAAATTTCTTCCCATACGAGTTTTAAATGACATTGAAGACCATGACAAGGTTACCTGGAAAAAACAATTCTCTTTGGAGTTTTTCTCTGGCCTGCTGTGAAAAGCATCTCTTCTTCAGCCAATCAGCTTCAAATTCACTGTAATGTTCGCTTGGCCATGTGATAAGAACCTTATAACACAGAAAGCAAATATCACCTGTATGTATATTATGCTTCTGTATACTCAGTTCTCCACTATTGCCCTGTTTCTGAATGTCATTTAAGATAATCAGGGAATCAATCCCCGCCCCCCGCCCTTTTTGGGTATGTACGCACAGACATAGAATAAGCTTTTGAAAAACAAGATCACTGAAAGCCACTGGTATCTATCTGAGTTCTGAGGCCCCTTAAATATCACACAAGCAATAAAAAGTGGCTAGACCTGACATTCTTGTTCTGTATTCTCTAAACCTGTGATTTCCACACTTTTTGCCATGACTTGAAGTTAGAGTATCAGAAATAGTAATGATGTGACCAGGCAGATAATAATAATAGCACAAAATAACACCACATTGAGTGCATACTATATAATGAGCACTACAGACATAACTCGTTAGTCCTCATGCAACTCTAGGGAGAAGGCATTACTATCATTGACATTATTTCAGGTGGGGGATGTAGGAGTAAGTACTATTTCTATGGTCGCACAGCTAGCATGCAGGGAACCCTGGGAGTAAAGTGATCCAGTGGAGATGAAGACAAGAGTGTGAGGTGGGTGACCTTGCTGGTCACCTTTGCTTCTCTGGTAATTATCCTAGTATTTGGAAGAGAGAAACATAGGGTGGTGGCCAAATCTAGTTTGTGGTTTTGAGAGCTATGCTTTTGGGAATTCTAGAACAATCCTTGCACAGCTACTCACTAATTTTGAGTGCTTACTATAATGCTAGGCACTAGGCGAAACATTTTACCCATATTATCTCATTGAATCCTCACATTATCTCTCTGAACAAATTCTGTTAGTACCCCTAGCTCACAGATGAGTAAACTGAGGCCCAGGAGCATTCTTTTTATTATAGAAATAGTTCGTTTGTGTCTTTAAGGCTGTCAGTCACTAAAGGAATAATGAGCAACACTAGATTTTATGAACAATAGTCATAGTAATAAAAATAGTAGGAATAATAACAGAATCTTTCAGTTACTGAGCAGGCTTACTTTGCACCCAGCACTACCCAAGCCTGATGACATGTATGATCCAATAATAATTCATTATTTGCATTATTGGACCTCAACCCCTTTATTTATCTTGGGAAGGAAGGGAGAAATGGTAATTTAGAGATAATTACCCTTTTTCTGTCAAACGACAAGTCTTTAATACCAATGTTCACATCAAGAGATTCCACGAGAAATTTCCGTGCTTTTGCAGAATCCAGGTAGCAGTGGGGGCACTGGCAGTTGTCCCTCAGCCACACGGCCGGGTAGAAGGACTCCGTACCATCCTGCCAGAGAATCTGCATCAGATGAGCCCCATCCAGCACTTCTGCCTTCTGGATGGCGCAGTGCATGTTTCTGGTCCTTGCAGGTAAATCTCGTCAGCTACCTGCTAATGCAAATCAGTGTTACAAGGCATCTCAGGCAGATTGGGTCTGAACGTGACCTCTAAGAGTATAAACAATTCAAGTAGACCCTGGCTTCGGCTATTTGCTCATCTGCCAGAGTTTGTGGTTTGACCTAGCAGCGCTGGGACCTTTGTCCTGGTGAGAGTATTTTGTATGTTGTAAATAGAAACACATTGACTAAAAGTCAATAAGATAAACATGCTGAGTCAGGATCCAAAGAATTCCTTGTTTTTCTCACAGTCATTTTAAATAATAAATTCAGAACCACTGACATGTGCACCTTTAAGTTCTGTTTGTATAAAAGCTCTGGAAATTTTGTAAGAGAGAAAAAATGCTCCATAGATTGAAAGCACAACAATCATACTTGTACTATTTTAATGGATGCCTAATTGTACATGCCATTTAAAGAAAAGAATAGTTTAATGATTTTTGGAGAGAGAGGAAGGGAAAGAAATATCATTGTGAGAGCACAACATCTATCGACTGCCTCCTGTATGCCCCCTATCGGGGATGGAGTCCACAACCTGGGCATGTGCCCTGACTGGGAATTGAACTGGCAACCCTTTGTTGCCCGGGAGGATGCCCAACCAACCGAGCCACACAGGCCAGGGCTGCACATGCCTTTTGAAAAAAATGTTTCTGTGACACAAAATTAGTAAGCTTGTTCTAATAAGGAGACTATTAATGCAATTTTAAATTATACTTGAAGAGGTACTGTAATCCAATACATTGTACTATTTCTATTCTATCATTTATTTTCTTTAACTTATATAGTGCATTTTCTCAATGTGCTATAAAAGTTCTTGGGCTCTGCAAAGAATGTGTTTGGTTTGTTCGCTGAAGATTTTCTGTTTGAATAGAGTGCACTTTGAGATTTTGGTTAGTTTACTCTAACCCTTTCATGAGTACTTTCATGGCTTTCCTTGGGAATGCATTGCTTCTTTTCATGAAGAAATCCACCAAATTTGAGAAGATGCAGTATTGGCAGGAAAGGGAGTCAAGTGAGAGAGCAGGCTTACTTTGCACCCAACACTACCCAAACCTGATGACCTGTGTAGTGCTGTGGACTGAGCACCTCAGTGTTGCTTCTGATTCCAATCATAGCTATAAATTTGACCTTCAGAAATTATATCAATGTTCTAAATCTCACTTTCTTCATATGTCATTCTCCAGGAAGCTAAACTTAGATGGAAGAAATAGAATTTATACTGAAGAAGTAGAACTTCTTAATTTCTTTCATATTATAATTAGGTCATCATTAATAGAAGGTGACATGTGACAATAGAAACAGAGCTTCATTGTCTTGGGATGAAGGGGAGGCACACACACGCATAGTGACTGTTTAACAAGTATCTTCTATGTACCAGGCACAGCAATTGTCAATGGAGGGTTCAGTGACAAGCAAGACAAAATAGCTCTCCATCTTTCTTAAACTTATAGATAGGAAAACTTGATACATCATTAAAAGAACTTAAAAAATACTTCCCACAACATTAAAATAAAACAGCTTTTAGGTGATTGTTTTACATATACTTCTTTAGCTTGGTTAATGTAGTCAGGTTATAAAGGAGGACCAGGACAAAAAAAAGGCCTCTTTTTTTTCATTTAGATAATCCCTTTAAAGTTATATAATGATGAAAAGGAAAATATAATTCATTGGGATTCATGCTTATTCCCACGTGGGAACTCCCATCTATTTTCTCTTAATAATTTATATAGCAACAGGAGAGCGCTGTTACCTAAAAAATCATCAAAAATCTAATTTAGTTCAAACCTGGGTATTTATCTCAGATTGAAAAAGAGACCCTCGAGAAGTCCCAATGTCAGTTCCTCTGCGGAATGAGTAGGGAATTTAGTTTTCCTGATAGAAGGGGCAGCTGGCAGGTTTTCTCATAAGAATGGTTTCCAAGGACAGTGATGGTTCCAGTCAGTCTGGCATAGTGTAACCAGTCCAATAAATCACACATGGTGCACATGGACAAAATGGAAAAGTGTAGTAAATTTTATCTAAGTCAGGGGTTGGCAATAATTTTTGTAAAAGGACAGATAGTACATATTTCAGGGCTTGTAGGCTACATACAGTACCTGTTGCCTATTCTTGTTTTATTTTTCCAAACACTGTAAGAATATAAAAGCTATCCTTACCTCATGGGCTGTAGAAAAATAGGCTGTAGGCCATATCTGGCAAAGGGTTGCCTGTCCTTGGTCAACTTACCTAAGTCATGCTTTCACTATAGTGGAATAGAACCATGCTTAACTACAGAAAACGGCCCTCTTTTTCCTCCTCAGATATCAGGTTAAACCTATTCAAATATATACTAAGTATCTTTGTGCCTGCTGCACTAGAGGGTACAAAGATCACCATGAAGTTCTAGACCTCGGGGAAAAGCAAGATAATTATGAAAGTCAATAAAAAATAAGTCTGGGCAGAAATTCATAGTTGTCTGAGAGGCTCCAGGACACCACCTTAGAGAAAATGGCAGATTGAGTAAGCCGTAAAGGCTTTGTGATCAATGTTACTGAATGCATGTTCATTCCATCTTATTTTATTTCTCCCTCATTCTTTTTTATTTATTTATTTATTTATTTATTTATTATAGTTGTCTAGGCTCCAGGACACCACCTTAGAGAAAATGGCAGATTGAGTAAGCCGTAAAGGCTTTGTGATCAATGTTACTGAATGCATCATGTTTCCATCTTATTTTATTTCTCCCTCATTCTTTTTTATTTATTTATTTATTTATTTATTTATTTTTTAATTAAATCTTTATTGTTCAGGTTACATTTGTTCCTCTTTTTTCCCCCCCATAACTCCCCTCCTCCCAGTTCCCTCCCCACCCACTGTCCTCATCCATAGGTGCACGATTTTTGTCCAGTTTCTTCCCGCATCTCCCATTCCCCTTTCCCCCCCAAGAATAGTCAGTCCATTCCCTTTCTATGTCCCTGATTCATTATAATCACCAGTTCATTCTGTACATCAGATTATTTATTCACTTGGTTCTTAGATTCACTTGTTGATAGATGCATGTTTGTTGTTCACAATTTGTATCTTTACCTTTTTCTTCTTCCTCTTCTTAAAGGATACCTTTCAGCATTTCGTATAATACTGGTTTAGTGGTGATGAACTCCTTTAGCTTTTCCTTATCTGTGAAGCTCTTTATCTGACCTTCAATTCTGAATGATAGCTTTGCTGGATAAAGTAATCTTGGTTGTAGGTTCTTGGTATTCATCACTTTGAATATTTCTTGCCATTCCCTTCTGGCCTGCCAAGTTTCTGTTGAGAAATCAGCTGACAGTCGTATGGGTATTCCCTTGTAGGTAATTGAGTCTCTTTCTCTTGCTGCTTTTAAGATTCTCTCTTTGTCTTTTGCTCTTGGCATTTTAATTATGATGTGTCTTGGTGTGGTCCTCTTTGGATTCCTTTTGTTTGGGGTTCTCTGCGCTTCTTGGACCTGTAAGTCCATTTCTTTCACCAGGTGGGGGAAGTTTTCTGCCATTATTTCTTCAAATAGGTTTTCAATATCTTGCTGTCTCTCATCTTCTGGCACCCCTATTATTCTGATGTTGGTACGCTTGAAGCTGTCCCAGAGGCTCCTTACACTATCTTCGTATTTTCGGATTCTTTTTTCATTTTGCTTTTCCGGTTGGGTGTTTTTTGCTTCTTCGCATTTCAAATCTTTGACTTGATTCTTGCGCTCCTCTGGTCTGCTATTGGGTGTCTGTATAATATTCTTTATTTCAGTCCGTGTATGCTTAATTTCTAGTTGGTTCTTTATCATAGCATCGAGGGTCTCATTAGTTTTCGTGACTCTCTCCTCAAGTTTATTGACAGCTTCTAGCACATTTTTGCAAGCCCTCAAAATTGCGATTTTTAGCTCTATATCCTCCATTTCTGTCATGTTTTTTTGTCTCCGCATTTTTTATGCTTTCTTGGTGCACCCCCTAGTGGTCTTTGTGCGCAGTCTTGTTCTAGTTGAGCCTTGATTGTTGTAGTTAATACTAGAGGGATTTGACCACCAGGCCGACTGGCTGTGTGAATCAGCTGTGTCTGCCGCGGAAAACTTCTGTCCTCTGGGGAGGTGCTAATCTAGCCTTTGCCTGAGGCGATCCGGCAAATGGCTCTGCGCAGGGCTTGGGCGGGGCGGGCTCAACAGGGCGGGCGGAGGGAGCCGTTATGGTGCCCTCAGTCCTGTTCCCAGAGGCTCTGCTTCTCAGAACCCCCGGAACCGCTGCAAACCTCGGAGGGAAAGCTGCCTTCCAACTGATGCCAGACACTCCCGCTTCTCCCGTTTGGGTCCGAGTCCCCAGCGATTCGCCCGTATCTGGAGCTCAGAGTCTGAGACTCCCCCCTGACCGAAAACGACAACCGCGCTCTCAGCCACCAGCCCGCTTTGCGCGCGCACCTCCGCACCTGAGTATTTTCCACACTGCGCCTCCTCTGAGCCTCGGTGTGCTGTTATTTTTCCTTCTAGTTGAAGAGTCTCTCCTCAGCCAGCCTTCCTGCGGTTCTGGGTGATGTCCGTTCCGTCTTTTAGTTGTATTTTTGAAGTGGTTGTTTGCGGCAGCAGTCTGCGGTGTTTACCTATGCTGCCATCTTGGTCTCCGACTCTCATTCTTTTTTTTTAAATCCTCACCTGAGGCTATTTTTCCATTGATTTTGTTTTTAGAGAGAGTGGAAGAGAGAGGGAAAGACAGAGAGAAATATTGATGTGAGAGAAACACATCTATTGGTTGCCTCCTGCACAAACCTTGACCAGAGCTAGGGCTAGAGAGGAGCCTGCAATCAAGATACAAGCCCTTGACTGGAATTGAACCTGGGACCCTTCAGTCTGCAGGCCGATGCTCTATCCACTGAGCTAAACTGGCTAGGGCTTTTCCTTCCTCATTCTTTAGCACAAGCATATGACTAGTAATTTGCTATTTTCACATCTTCTCTTTGTAGCCAAGGTTAGTGTGTGATATGATACTGGCCAATGAATTATATCTGAAAGTTGCTGAATTTAGAACAATTTAAAAATAAGCAGACTTAGCTGCCACATGATGTTTCCCCTTCGTCATGCCTGGAATATTGATGTGGTGTTGGCAATGGAGCAGTCATTTTGCAAACATGAGGCAAGAAGCAGAAGATTAAAATCTAAAAGTAGCCTGGGCTCCCCATGGTTCTGTGAAATCATATGCCCACTACTGGATAGTCATGTCTGGACTTGTTTTTGCACAAGAAAAATAATAAACTCCTTACGGATATAAACCTCCATCTGCCAGCTTTTCTGGATACAGATAGGTTGGATCACATGCAGAAAAATTTGTGAAAGGTCATTCCAAGGAGAGGGGGCAAAATGAGCCAAGGAATTAAGATTTTCTGAGTTTGAACAACAGAAAATATTTGGTTTAGCTGGAGCCAAAGGCTATGAGAGACAATACAGGTTAAAAAAAATTAAAAGGTATGTTGTTACCAGATCAAGAAGCACTAGTCACACAGAAGTTTGGCCTCTATTCTGTTATAAATGGAACATTTAAAATATTTCTTCCAGGCAGGAGATTGACAAGGGAGATGATACTGAGTACAGTGTATTGGAGGCAGGTGAAAACACTAGAATTAGAGAAGTTGTTTGGAGTTTTAGTAGTGACGAGGTAGTAAGAACAAATGAGAATGCTGGGAGTAGACGTGTAGAGGAAAAGCTGGGAGGAGAGGTGTGAGCCACATTGCAAAGTTACATTTGAAAGTGTCCCTCAGTGTTTATCCTCATTAATTTATCTTTGGCCCTTTTATTAAAAACCGCTTTATGAAAGAGAATGACTTTCTTTTCTATTCTATAAGAAAACAATTCTTTGGTGAGCTTGCTTAAGAAGAGCAATTACAATAATCTATTAACAGTGATCAAGAAGTGCAATGCAGAATGCAATTGTTCACACGGACAGCCATGTGAAAACGCGGATGTGTTACCAGGCATGTGGTTATACCAAGATTTCTTCTAGTACAAGGCTATGCTTTTTTGGTGAGTGGAAAACAGACAGAGAAGGGAGATTCTGGCTTCCCAGAAAATAAATATCTACAGGCATGATGGAGAGCCCAGAGGCCAAATAGAAACAAGAAAAATTATTTACATGTATCCTATTTTGTTTATCTGGGTATTCTTTTTGGTACTTAACCTATTTGTAAACTGATGGATTAATCACTTGCTAAAATTACTTGCCAAGAACCAAAGGCAAAAACATATCTTAAAATATCAACACGTGCGGAAAAACCTTTGTAGCTTTAAAGCACACTTTCTTTACCCGGAGACCATATTTAATTTTTAAGGTACATTGTACAAAATAGCCAAGGGAGGTGTAAAGTACAGCGTAGGGAATACAGTCAATAATATTGTAATAACTGTGTATAGTGCCAGGTGGGTATTTAAAATATTGGGGGGACTACTCTGCAAAACATCTGATTGTCTAACCACTATGCGGCACAATTGAAATGAATACAAAATAGTTTTGAATGTGAACTGTAATTGAAAAATAAAATATTAAAAAATACATTTACAAATTGGTCCTGGCCTGTTAGTTCAGTTTTTGTAGACTATAATCATCCCCCCTTCATCCTCTCTCTTCTCTAAATCCACTCAGTTTTTCAGGCAATTTTTCATAAGATGTGATATCTAGATTCTGCACCTTTTCAGTCTATACGTGTTCTTAAAAAATGGTTTACAAGATACCATAGATTAAATATTTCTAGTACAGAAAAACATGAAAACTAGTACTTTCTATGTAGGATGAGTAAAGAATATCTAGAAGTTTTTTTTGATTTTTTTTTACCTTGTGAGTTTTAAAGAATAGTGGTAACTGCTTATGGGCAACTCGTTTGGTTCTAAAATAAGAATATTTGTTTTAATTATATTGATATTAAGGTTACAATAATAGTAACAGTAGAAGCTTACTTTATTGAATGCCTTTTCATGCCACTCACTGTTCTAAGTGTTTCATGTATATTAACTCATGGGATCTTCACTACAACCCAATGAGAAATCTACTGCAATTACCCAAATAAGCAGCAAAGAAAGAGGTTAAGGGATATTAGCATATAGATAATAACAAAAACCATCCTAAGCTCTTCAAGGGAGTAAGACTATTAAGAAAAATATTACTCATTCATTTTTTTTTTTATCATCCAAGTTCCATGTGTGCTGATCTATATTCTAAATTCAACTAATTTTCAGTACTGTGGTCATTAATGGGTTTGAAAATGTTTTAGTTGCGAAGGATTTTTATAAAACTTAAAATCATATACACTGATTCTTAATGGATACATTGTTTGAAGGGTGCATTTTTCACCACAGTAAACGTTGTTCCTGTACTTAAAGATGGCACTGTGCCCATGTCCTAATTATTGTTGAAGTGATCACACCTACAGACATCTGTACCAACAACACTAATTATAACCCAAACTTCTACTTCAAGCTTTCTGTCTCTCTATTTCCTCCTCCTTTGTTTTTTCTCCGCTTCCTACCGAGCATGTTTGAACTGGAGAGGGAAAAGCACTTTTCCAGATATTAGGGGAACCTGAGACTCTTCCCCCAACCCACTTGACCAGTAGATATTCTTAGAAGGGATTTCAAGAGAGGTTGCACCATCTGAACTTGGCTGATGGGAGGTTGCCTGAGGCACATGAGAGTGTGGAAGAACTGGAAAGACATGGGTGTTGCTGAAGTTAATTGTTTGAGTGTCTGTGAAGGAGTTGGCGGGTCATTTCTACTCTTGACAATCCCTTTCTCAGCTGTAGGACAGATGTGCATGGCAATCCAAACCAAAGCACGGAGGAACGAATGGGAAACAGTTTCCCCCTTTAATGTTCCTTGGCTTATGTAAAGGTTTGTTGGGGCAAATGTGATGAATATTAAAAAAGAAAAAAGTTAAGGATCATCAGTATTTGAAAGCAAATTATAAAAATTTATAAGCTGTATATGAGTGTAATATTTTAAAATCTATTTTTCGATTTCATCCACTTGACTTGTTAAAAGCGAGCCCATTTGAAGCATCATGGACATTTAGATATTTGATAAACTATTGTGTTTCTCTGGAGGAAAGAAGTAGAAAAAAGCACCCTAACTGGTTTGGCTCAGTGGATAGAGTATCAGCCTGCAGACTAAAGGGTTCCAGTTTCAATTCTGGTTAAGGGCATGTACCTTGGTTTCGGGCATGTACCAGTAGGGGGTGTGCAGGAGGCAGCTGATTGATGTTTCTAACTCTCTATCTCTCTCCCTTCCTCTCTGTAAAAAATCAATAAAATATATTTTTTCAAAAAGGAAATAGAAAAAACTAGATAACTCCATATATATATAAATATATATACATATATATATGTGTATATATATATATATATATATATATTTCTACTTACTCCACGATTATAATTTAATTTATGAAATATCACATTAGTTTTGGAGGGAAGGAAGTAGTTTTTCCTGGCCCGAGAATCAGAGCTTGGGTTGGTGGAGATTCCTATCTGATGTGATAGAGTTCTTTTAATTTCTTGGTGTGTGTGTGTGTGTACGTGTGTGTGCAAAAATTTTTCCACTCCCCACTCCCTTACCCTATATTTTCCCTTCAGAATTATGGAAGTTTGTTTGCAACTCCTGTTTGGCACAACCAAGTTTGTTTTAGAGATTATCTTACTGCAGCAATAGGTGTGGTTTCTGTCTTTTTTTATCTTTTTAAAAATTTGATGAATTCACATTTTGTCAGCTGGTTTCTCCAGCACTTTTTGGAAAGTCAAGAAAGTGGCTCTGAAAATTATTTTATGCGTTGACATTAGAAATGAAATAAAAAATAAACTTAGAACTAGAACTCTCGAACGAGAGAGAAACAACCTAGGATATCACTGGGTTTGGTGCAAGGAAAAGGGAAGCTCAGAGATGTCGGGTGTGACTTGTCCGAGCCCGCACTGCTGGTTAGTGGAAGAGAGTGTCCCAAAACAGGTTGGCCAGCCCATTGTGCACAAATAAAGTGAGTATTTTCTAATTCTAATGAAAGAGAGTGCAAAAATTTCTCGAATGTGAATTACAACTAATTTGAATCATAGGTTTCAGATGGGATTCTCAGGAAGTTGATGCAGAAACTTCATAGTAACTATACATAAAATTAAAATTGAGGGAGACTAATAATATACACTTGAGGAGGCTGATTCATCTACTAGATTACTCATCACCCCAAATAAAAAGTAATTATTTCTTGACTGTTTTTTTTTATTGGAAGACAAGAATAGAGTGAACTCATGTTACCAAATGTCAGTTAAAATTCATCTTCTCTTCCTTAGGTAAGTCATCAGACCTGCTATCGTACTAGCAGGATCCCATATATTTGATCTCCTGCTTCTACTAGTAGGTGGTAGGATCAGAAAATGATCAAAATGCAAGAAACATGCATATTGTAGGGGTGTATGGGTATAAGGTGTATATATAAAACCATTTATTCAGCACTTACTATGTTCTGGCCACTCTGATAGTGCTTTCTATGTGTTAACCTTATTTAATCTTCCTGACACTCCTATGAAATCAGTACCATCACTTCCATTTTATATATAATCTCTTTTAAAAACATGTTTTATTGATTTCAGAGAGGAAGGGAGAGGGAGAGAGAGATAGAAACATCAATGATGAGAAGGAATCATTGATGGGCTATCCCCTGCATGTCCCACACTGGAGATTGAGCCTGCAATCCAGGCATATGCCCTGATCAGGAATCAAATAGTGACCTCCTAGGTCATAGGTCGACCCTCAACCATTCCAGTGGGCTATAGATGATCTTGAGCTTGGATAGGTGAAGTAGCTGACTTAAAAGCAGAGGAAATAGGAATTTTTGACCACTGCCTAGTACTACATCATGGAGAACCTATGACTGAATAATTTTCCAGGCAATAAATTCAATTCACCAAAAATGTACTGTTAAAAATAGTAGCTAAAATCTCAATACGATTGGTTGTTAGTTGACCTCACCATGCTACATTTTATCCTTGGAGGGAGAAGACCAAAAGTTGTTTCCCAAATAATTGGATGCTCCCCCCCACCCCCACCACATTCCCAAACATTACATATTGCTCTTCCTTTATATTTCAACTTTTAATCATAAAACTCAATTAACTTCCACTTGGTAAGGTTGAGGTTGACCGGATTTTATTAGCAGTGTCTGAACTTTAATATCATTGGAATATATACACGCCCTAGTCATTATACTTGCTGCATAAGGCCCTTCAACTTAGATATTATTTTATTTTTTAAACTTGATTTAATATGTGGCTGAGTTACTTAATAATTTATGAATATATGTTCAGCTGAATAACAAATTCTATAAAGCCATCAGAAGAACCAGTTTATTATCTTGACCAGGTTCACTATTCTGCTTGCTATTTTGTTTAAAGTCTTAAATTGTATGCACTCACTTGTTCCTAAATTATAACAGGGAAAACTTTAGCTTTGCTCTGGTGGAATTGCCACATTCAGATTGGAACTCCAATGATCAAGGCGTCCCTTTACTGATGTAATGCAGAGTATTGATGCTAGACTTAAGAAGATTTCTAAAGCTCTGAACCAGAACATATATTCATTATGAGAAATTTTATATTCCAATGAAATTGATGCAAAATACCTGTCATATCTCTTCTTGAGCTACGTTTAGGGAGCAAAACACTTGAAAGGGTGCACAATCCCTTTCCTAAAGACGCTTGGTACATCTAGCTTTTTGGGCTTAACAAAGGGCCAAGGTTTAATATGCAGTCACCTTTCTTTGGGTTGGGTTGTGAATTATTCAATGAGGAACATTCCCAACCAGAACACTCCTCCCCCACTCCCCTACCACCCAGTCTGCTTTTTAGACAGTCTTCTCTCTGTCCCCTCTGTATGCTTTCTGGATCAACTTAGGGATTGCAAAGTAAATTGACTGCTAGACTAAGCCAAACATAATTAGGAAAGAGAAGCTGCCAAGAAGTAATCAGATCCACTGCATTCCAAAATCAAGCCTATTCCAAATGCCTGTTGGACCATCCTCATTGCAGCCCACGTGGCCATGAGATCCATGCACCTGGATTTCCAATTGGATGCTCCCCCCACCCCCGCACCCCGCCACAATGCATAGACCTGAATCCACAGACTCTTCAAAGAAAGGAAAGTTCAGCTCCATCATACCTGTTCTCAGATGTGCTTTAGATGCCAAACCATGCAAAATATACCAACGAAAGAAAATGTCTTTTAAAGGTCCTTTGAGGAGGGAGCCTCCTGGCGTCCGTCACCTCCCGGATAGATCTGCCCCCAGTTTCCGATGTCTGATGTAGGGCTAGTAGTTGGGAACCTTTCTCTCTGCTCCTGGCAGCTCCACCGAAGCCCTGCCCCCAGACACATCTAAGGTTTGCAAATGAGGAGCGATGTCACAATCAGAAGGTGTAGCAACTCCTGAGAGGAGCTTGGAAATTTTAAAGAAGAAAAGAAAAGAAAAAAAAGAGCTTTTATGGCTTAAAGGGAAAGCAGTTAGAAAGAAAAATACTTTCACTACTGCAAGTGCCTGAAACCACAAAGCCCCAGGATTCAATGAAAAGCTTTACCTTAGTTCAGAACCTTCCCTGACAGAGGGAGGCGCAGGTGTCACCTGTCTTGTCTCCTGTCCCAGCACTAGCAGCAGCAACAGCAGCAAGTGAAGGAGCTGTCACTCCTGTCCCACCTGTTCACAGTGACAGCTCTTTTATTGCAAAACTCGGTTGGAGAAAAGGCATTGAGATGCACATTGAACAGGGAGGAGCTACCAGCTCTCACCTAGCAAGAGGTGAGGTAGTATCTACCCAGCCACCATAGAATATTCCATATGAATCCCTTTAGAGGGAGCTTGATCAGTTGTCCAGGGCTGGAATAAGGCGGGAATGGGTCCCCCTGAGCCCTATGGCCTGCTTTCTCTGCTGCTTTGGCTGGAATGAACAGTAGTTGCCAGAGAGGACTTTTCTGAAGGCACCTGGTTGCCCAGTGACTTGACTCATAACACACAACCCTTGGGCAACAAAAGGGAAAGGCCAGGATGGGCCGAGGGCCAGGGACCCAGAGCCTGGTTGCTGGGCATTCAGATGGGAAGTGCTCAGTGCAAGGGGAGGGCTGGTGGACAAGGCTAAAGTCCTAGCTCCTAACAGGGTCCAGATTCCATTAAAAGAAAGTCTGCAGGTGGCAACAAATATCCAGAAAAGAGGGGCCTGAGCCCTCTGCCTTCCTCTCACCACCACCAGAAGCAGCATCAGCCTGCTACTTGTTGCTTCTTGCCTGAAGAGCATTCACAGCTGGGAGACTCAGGAACAAAAGAGCTAGACATAGAGAAAGCCCAACTCTCCATGGCCTCCTCCATGGTTGGCTGCCCAGGACAACTCCCCTTCCAGGGCTGCAGCATCCGCTCCTCCCCTCCCTCAATGATGCCCTGACAGCTCCTTTCACAGCAACATTGAAATTGTGTCCCTTCCTGCGGTCCCCTCCTCCATCTTCTCCTTCCTTCCTCCAAATCCAGGTCAAGTTACTGACACCCAGTGCCCAGTGACAATAACAGCAGGTTTTGTTTCCCATGCAGGGCAGGACAGTGTGTGAATCTGGAATGCTCTTGTAAATGCCCCCAGCCATTGAAACCCATGGTAACTGAGTTTACGGGCCAGTAGCAATCAGTTAATTATATTCTAAAATTTCTGATGATATAATAAAAATACACTCAACTATTTTTATTTCACACCTGGTGATTAGTAACAATTATTGGAATATATTTGGTAAATTCTGTTTAAGCTTTAAAAATGTTGCTGAAAAAAGGGTGTTGCATGTACATGGTTTCTGAAAGAGGAGTAAGACAAAAATAGCAAACAACAAACAAATCTGTCAATAGTTAAAGTTTAAAAACCTGTACATATTGCCCTAGCGGGTTTTGCCCAGTGGATAGAGAGTGGGCCAGTTGACTGAAGCGTCCTGGGTTCGATTCTGGCCAAGGGCATATACCTCAGTTGCAGGCTCAATCCCCAGCACTGGTCGGGGCGTGTGCCAGAGGAAACCAATCAGATGTGTTCCTTTCACTTCGAGGTTTCTTTCTCTCTTTGTCTCTCTCCCCCTTCCTTTTCACTCTCTCTAAAAATCAATGGAAAAATATCCTTGAGTGAAGATTAACAACAACAAAAATTACCCCCCACATTGAAAACAAACAACAAAACAACTCCTAACCTTGAGTGTGAGAAGCCCCTTTAAGATTAAAAAAAAAAAAGGAGCATTTCCCTGAAGGTTCTCTCTCCCCTGTGCTAACCCTTTAGTCTCTAACTTGCTTTCACATATGGCTTCTCAGTCTAATATCCTGGAAGTCACAAGCACTATTACCTTTCTGAAATCCAGATGGAGAAAATGAGACCATAGAGGTTCATGAACTACAAAAGGTGACAAAGGTGCATTGGTACCAGAGCAAGAAAGGTTGAAACTTTGCCCAGGCATTCTTTTTGTCTTCTTCTTCTTTTTTTTAGATTTAAGAAAAGTTTGTTCTTAAAATTAATTCCATGTTAAGGTCAGCTAATTGAACTTCACTGTAGCCAATGCATTAGACATTAGAAACACGCTGAAACTCAGTGTTCATTTTAAACAGAAATATACCAATGCCCTCATTATCAGGAGCACAGATGAATGAAAGACACTCTGGATTGCTTGAAAGACTTCTTTAGTAATGTCCAAACAGCAGGGTTTTATGACATTGAGCAGGATCTCAGAGATTTTTATTATTATTTAATTCCTAGAGGCCCAGTGCATGAAATTCGTGCACGGGGGGGCACGGGAACTCAGCCCGGCCTACACCCTCTTGCAATCCGGGACCCTTCAGTGGATGTCTGACCACCAGTTTAGACCTGATCCCACAGGACTGCTGGCTCCTAACCACTTGCCTGCCTGCCTGCCTGATCACCCCTAACCACTCTGCCTGCCTGCCTCATCGCTCTTAACCACTCTGCCTGCCTGATTGTCCCTAACCCCTCTGCCTGCCTGATCACCCCTAACCACTTGCCTGCCTCATCTCTCCTAACTGCTTGCCTGCCTGCCTGATCACCCCTAACCACTCACCTGTTTGCCTGATCACCCCTAACCACTCTGCCTGCCTGATTGTCCCTAACCCCTCTGCCTGCCTGCCTGATCACCCCTAACCACTCTCCTGCCTGCCTCATCTCCCCTAACTGCTTGCCTGATCACCCCTAACCACTCTGCATTCCTGCCTGATTTCCCCTAACCACCTCTGCTTTGGCCCCCACCACGGCAGCTTCATCCAAAAGGACGTCCGGAATGACATCTGGAAGGTCATTCAGCTGTCTGGTCTAATTAGCACATTATGCTTTTATTATTATAGATATGACATACAATATTATATTAGTTTCATGTATACAACATAGTGATCAAATATTTATATACCTCATGAAGTGATCACTATGATAAATCTAGTAACCATCAGTCACCACACATAGTTATTATGATTTTATTGACTCTATTTTCTATGACGTACATTACTAATTTTATGACTGGCAGTTTGTACCTCTTAATCCCCTTCACCTATTTTGCTTACCCCTCCCGACCCCCTTGCCATTAGCAACCATTAATTTGTTGTCTGTATCTATGAGTTTATTTCTGTGTTGTTTTATTTCAGTTTTTAGATTCCATATGTAACTGAAATCATACGAAATTTATCCTTCTCTATCTGACTTATTTCACTGAGCAGGGTATCCTCTAGGTCTGTCCATTACTCAGAGATTTGATGGCAGGTGGTGTTTCTTGAGGATGTAGCCATGGGAGTCTGGTGACTCCAGTAGCAGCAGACTTGTATTATTTTTAGCATATGCTGGTGCTCATGGAGCTGTCCTGGGAATAAGAAGATATTATAGATGGCAGGACTAATTAGCTTCAGCGAAATCTAGTACCTACAGAAAGATTACGCAGCTCACACCATTTCCTATTTTGAAGAAGGAAAAATGGAATTTGCCAAGGATACTTCTCATACAAACAGTTGATAGACAAACATAGTAATTGACCATACCTTCGCTACGCCCCCCATTGGCTAATCAGTGTGATATGCAAATTAATTGCCAACAAAGATGGCGGCTAATTTGCATACTGTAGGCAGGGTGGGACAGCGCCATCCCGCCTGCCCAGCTGCCATCCGGGCCTGCTATTTGTCACCCAGGGCGGTGGGACAGGACAGTGCCATCCTGCCTGCCCTGCTGCCATTTGGGCCTGCTATCTGCAACCCGGGGTGATGGGCATCCCATGTGCGACCTGGCCCGGGGTGGCCGGGCGGGGCAACGAAGGCTTGAAGGCAGCTCCGGCCAGAGTGAAGGCCTGGGTCCCCGGTGCCAGAGGAAAACCGGTGCCGGCAGCCAGGGGAAGGGAAAGCCTATTGCACGAATCTTTTCGTGCAACAGGCCTCTAGTATTTATATAAAAAGAAGAAAACCAAAATGGCCCATAATCCCACAGCCCTCATATTGTTAAGAAAGTTATAGAAAGATATTAAATGACATGTACTTCTCTTTTCTCCTTCTTTGAAATTCCTTTTCCTCAAAGGTAATTACTGTTAATAATTTTTTGGCATGTACTGAAGTATTTATTATGCATATGTGTAACACAGTGGTATGCTGGTAAACACTGAACAATCTGCTCTCTGTGCCCATGTGTTTTTAATTCCCAGGTAATAATGAAAGTGCTTTTATTACCCAGGCTGACAGGACTCATGAGCAAGGAGAGAGCCCAGTCCAGAATTTGCAAAAGGATTCAGCTGGGTATGCATTGAATAGGAAGCTGTCTTGAGTCTTTCCAATAACAAAAACTATTATGATAAATAAATGTTAGTACTCATTTTGCTAACTCAAATCAATAGCTAAGTTCTGAAGTTTTAGTCTCTAAGAACTTAGTAATTTTTGAGTAAATAATAAGCTGTCATGTTATTTTTCTTGGGCTGAAAAGAAGGGTGGTAATAAGCCAATTTAATCTTTAAAATAATTTATCTTAGGTATTTAAATATTTAATATTTAAACTGTTATACCTTCTTGTAGTAGAACACACCCTCCATGAAAGCTTCTGGACTTCCATATTTAGTCCCATTCTTAGAACAGGAAATGGAAGCCTCGACCCTGCTACCTGTGTTTTAGGGGGCTCTACTCTGGCCCTCTTCCATTTGTACCACTCTCCGTAGTGATATATCTATGGTACCAAGGGACCACCCAGAGCCTGCACCATCTCCCAACTCTAGATAATGCTCTGCCAGCCAGACCCTGAAATTTCTGACTTTCAAAGACTTTTGTCTACTTCCAGGGCCTGTGAGTTTTCCCTTCCCTTCCTCCAGGTTGCTCTGCTCTGCTGGTCTGTACACGCTCATCCCAGGAGGTGGTTTAGGGGTAGCTCTCTATGTGTGTGCTGTATAGATAGATGTTGCTTAGTTGTATGTTCTGGAGTGCCCACATGATCTCCCTCCCACTGCAGGATGAAACTTGAAATGCGACGGGAAGTGGAGATAGCTGTGGGCCATCGGCTGCAGGATGGGGGCTAGAGTCTAGGGACTGGTTCTTCCTTCCCTACCAAATTTTAATGTGGAACAACAAGGAATATGGGAATTCTAATTCAAACTTGATTTTCTAGGCTATGAAGGTATATTTTTTAAGGTTAGGTTATATAGAACATTTTATTCAACAGGTTGTTACAAGCAGTGGTGTGTTGCTGGTAGCTGTTTAACAAGAGGCTCTCTGAGAAAACAATGAGTTAATTGCAGTGTTTGCCATTGTGATGGTGTAAATGATCCTGCCATGGCCAGTTTCAAGCTACAAATGCAATGTTATTGAATGTGAATTTAGGAAAGCTCTATAGTTGGCTCTCCTGAGCTGATAACAGCTGGACCTGGCACACCACTGTTTTAATTTTAAATACAGTCATGTGCCACTTAACAACTGGGGTATGTTCTGAGAAATTATTGTTAGGTGGTTGTGGGAGCATCATAGATTGTACTTTCACAAACCTAGATGATATGGCCTACTGCACACCTAGGCTACATGGTGTAGCATATTGCTCCTGTGCTACAAGACTATAAGGCATGTTATTGTACAAAACAACATGGAATTAAATAAAGCACAAGAGAAAATGATGCAATCAAGAGACAGTAAACAGGAGATGTATGAGGCTACTGCCGACATAACTGGCTTAGTTTTACAGCAAACTTTTTTAATAAGTAGAAATGGTACATTTTAAAATAACAATAAAGGTATAGTATATGTAGTAAATACATAAACCAGTACCACAGTCATTTATTATAATTATCAAGTATGTACTGTACACAATTGTATGTGCTATGCTTTTATATGACTGGCAGTGCAGTAAGTTTGTTTACACCAGCATCACCATTGCATTATGAGTAATACATTGCATTATGACATTAGGGCAGCTATCATGTCACTAGGAGAAATAGGAATTTTTCATTTCCATTATTATTTTACGGGACCACTGTGGTATATGCAGTCCATCACTGACTGAAACATTGTTATGTAGTGTGTGACTGACTATATTGAGGCATGGTATGGGAGCCTCAATTTGTACTCTCATCCGTGGACCCCCAAATGTTAATATTTCATTCTAGTGCATGGAAAAGTGCTGACATGTAACGGATCTTTAATAAATGCCTCTTGAATAAAAGGCCCTATTAGTTGTATGACTTTAGGTAAGCCATTCATCTTTAAATTAATCTGCACTTTACAGAGTTATTGACCAAATGATACAGTTCATGTGAAAGCATCTAGCACAGTTCTTGGCACCTCATATACAATCAATAAATATTGAAACAATAATATCCATTCAATCAATCTTATCTTTTTTATTATAATATTTGGGAAAATTCAAGTTTTTTAGTTTAAACTAATTTTAGGTGTTTGTAATTTTCTGCATTTGTCTCTAGGTCAAGACACACGCCCATAGCTTTTAGGGTTTTCCATGGAGAACCTTTTGTGATAGACATCTCATTTTCATACAGTTCCCAAGGGAACAGTGCTCACATAATGTTACTCATTTTAGAAAGTTTGGTAAAATTCCATTTGGCTGCAAGTCTGTTGTCTGAGCCTAGGGGAGGAAAGGCAGTGTTGTATGCTCTAATTTTGTTCTCACTTGTATTTTATATTCTGAGATGGTAGAGAGAAAAAATGGTTTTGAATTAATACTTAAAATTTTATCATTCCATATGTTATCCTGAGTGAGGAATGTATTAAGTTTTTAAGACGAACTCATAAGAAATAGGAAATACAAATGATTCAACAGTGCACCCTTCCTTTCATTTGCTTGGCTAATTTAATAAAGCTTGATGAGTGATAATTTCTACTTGGAATAGTTGTCACTCATGAACCAAATCCATTGGTTGGTGATTGATACACTTAATATAAACATTATTTTTTCTTCAGTAATTCCTAAAAGAAGATATTTTCCTTCTCATGGGAATGTTTTCTTCCTCCCAAAGTATTTCAGTGTTGCTACCATGAGCTCGATGAGCCATTGTTTTTCCTCCTCAATATTGCTCCAGCAGTTAGATAGACATTTTTTTTCTCTTTTCAGTGCTGCAAATTGCTTTTAGTTTCTCCTATGGGTTCCTACAAAACAGTTGTTTGACTGAGCTCTGTTTTTATAAATTCAAAAACCTTAGGAAATAAATCTCTGGTAAACATAGTAGAGACTTTGGGAATCTTCCTTTATATTATAAAAAGACACTTCTTTCTCTAAAAGATCTCCTTAAAGGAGTATCCCCCTATCAGATTCCTCAAGTGTTGAAAACTCATCTGAACAGGCTGCTGAATGAAAACACAGATTCATCAAAATGGACATTAAGTTAAAGGCAGAGCTCAGGAAAATCATCAGGGAATATAGATATATAACTTACAGTTTGGAAGAAACTTAGATATCTTCTGATCCAAAAATCTTGTGCTATAGATAGTGAATCTGGAATACTTCCAATCTAAAGGAAAACCAAATATCATCAAGGGACACTCAGATTTTCATGTCTATATTAGTGAGAATAGGCTGGTGATGTTATATAAATAGATAATTATAAAAGCTCCACACTTTAAGACAACTAAGGGGTATTTCTCACACACATGGCATGCCAATCACGTGTAGGCAGTGGGATCTGCTCCATGAGGTTGGGGAGCAAGACTGATAAAGTCTCTGCTACCTGGAACACCACCAGATGCTGTGAAGAGGGAAAGTAAGTCCAGTGGTCACTTGTCCCTTCAAGGATGTAGGGAACTACAGTCCAACTATGTTATTGAAAGGGGGAAACCGGAATATTATTTTAACAGTCCCAATATCTGGAAATCCTTATGACTTCTCTTGTCATTGACAATTTTCAAATGTATGAACTAATAGACACAAATAGTAAATATGGAATATACTAAGACTTAATAAGACCTTAAAATAATGTTTTGAGAATGCGATTCTAGACAATTTATTCTAGAAAATTATTACAGTATTAAGCAGGTGAAAAGTTTCTTCCATCTCTCACCAGGCTGCATTAGTAAGACCCAAGCACTCGTAGGATAAATAATATTAACATATCTAAGGAAAGGATCAGTAGGAAGGTGAGAAAACATTGAAAAACAAGTGTTAGAATAGGAAATCATATGTCACCCCTCCAGCACCATCCAAGGATTTGGCAAAACAGATGGATGCATTAATGACTGATAGCATGTATTATTCAGTAACATCGGAGACCCCAAGATAGTTCTTGCTCACAGAGACATTTTTATGTCAAAATTTGGCCTCCACAGATTTTTTTTTCTTAGAGGGAGAAAATGGACTGCTCAGGCTAATATGAATATTTGACATTTGAAAGCTGTATTCTCATTATAATCCAACAAATTGGTCTTTGCATTATATGCTGAAGTTTGGACATTGTAAGGAAGTCTCACTAAGTGTTATCAACTCTGGAGACTGACATTTTCAGGGTCTGCACGGCCAATACTTGATTGTGGTAAATTCATCCAAGAAATGCTACTGGATAAGGCCTTCTACTCATCGGTCAGGTAACCTTCTGGCAATATCTGAACTCTTGTTTCAACCATCTAACCCTCCAAAAGACAGTTCTTGCCTTCTCACATTGATAATATCTTCGAAGTGTGATGTGAACGGTGCTAGTTAACCTCCCTCCTTAATATGGTCTATTCTCTGGCCAAAGAAAGTACACTAGTGGTAGGTGTCCCATTGATTGCAAGGCACAGCATCTCCTCATTAAGATTTAATCTTTTCCTGAGCTCTTTTTAAATACAAATGTCCTTTGAGAGAAGCACTACTTTGTCACTACTATTTACTGAGCACTTCTTATGGAGCAGATACTTTAATCAGTGTTTTATGCTTTGTTTTGTTTACTCTTCACAAAACCCAGTGAGGTAGCTAGGATTATTTCCTACTTTACCAATGAGGAAACTGAAACCCAGAGGTTTGGTTATGCCTCTGAGTTTACTAAGCTAGTAATTAGTAAGGCTGGGGTTCAAATGCAGTGCTGACTTCAAAACCCAAACTCCTTATCACTGTGTAGCAATGATGAGACCAAACATGACTACAATCTTCATTTATTCAACAAGCATGTTTAAGAGCCTACTATGAACTTTTCAGACAACAAGCAAATAAATGAATGAGATAATTTCAATGAGTGGTAAGTCCTGTAAAATATACTAAGCAGCGTAATAAGATGGAGAGAAATTTGAGCGAAAAGATAGTAATCATGCTTGGGGAAAGTTTAAAACACACACACACAATTTTATGGAGAAAATGCTCGGGCTGAGCCCTGAATGATGAGACAGAGCCAGTCTTTGGGAGAGGGTGGAAGACCTTCCAGGCAGAGAGAGCAGCAGGCTGGTGAGAAGATGAGGACATCCCAGGCAGGCAGAAGAGCACTGCAGAAATGCTTGAGTTGAGGGTCAGCCGGGTGCCCTTGAGGCCCAGACAGGTCACTGCAGATGCACCTAGTGATAACGGGGAGGGCAGGAGGAGGTGACATGAGACAGATGGGCAGGAACCAAATCATTTAAAGCAGAGCATGAAAAGAGCAACGTCTGCTCTAGCCAATTTGTCTCAGTGGATAGATCATCAGCTTGTGGACTGAAGGGTCCTGGGTTCGATTCCAGTCAAGGGCATGTACCTCGGTTACAGGCTCCAGGGTGAGTGCAGGAAGCAACCAATCAATGTTTCTCTCACATCGATATTTCTCTCTGTCTTTCCCTCTCTCTTCCACTCTCTCTAAAAATCGATGGAAAATACCCTCAGGTGAGGATTAAAAAAATGTTGAAAAACAAACAGATAAATAATAAATTTTTTTTTTCCAAAAAAAGGAGCAACGTCTGCTCTTGGATAAAAGGTACAAGAGGGAAAAGCTTAGGAGTCTCAGAAGACAAGCATTTTTCTTAATATTTCTTTCTAGGATCAGCCGTGCTCCCAGTCATTCTCAACTTTAACCCCCTACCTCAGACCTGGAGATGTGTACTACAGATTTGGTTTTAGATATGCAAACCATTTCATTCCTTCAACCACCCTTTGAACACAAGATATGGGCTTGTCTATAGCATTGACTTCAGTTAGGTCAAGCACTCATTATTACGAAATTAGTGTTTAGAATTTTACATTTGGAAGGATGTGTAACAAAGTGGTGGTGGCTGAAATGAACTCCAACAGCTAGAAGTGGTATTAAATGAATGTTACCTGTGGATTTGAGGACAGACATCGATAAACCGATGCTTTCCTAAGATTATCAAATAGTTCCCAAATCAAAACTGTAACATTTGTCAGAATCCCATAGGTCCATCTTGAAATTAACAGGTTTCCTCCGAGTCTCATGGCAAAAATTCAAGTGATCTGGAAGATGGAATATATCTTTTATTCTTTGGCTAAATTCTAGGTGACTCAGTGGGACCCCAGGGAGCTTTCCTTGCTATTTTCTTCTTCTATTTTTTTAAAAGCTGAGATGTAATTGACATATAACATTAGTTTCAGATGTACAACATAATGATTTGATATTTGTATATATTGTGAAGCAATCACCAAAGTAAGTCTAGTTAACATTCATCACCACACATCGTTATAAATTTTCATTTTAGGACTTACTCTCTTAGCAACTTTCAGATGTCTTTCCTGTTTTCTTGTGAGTGTACCTCCTGTGTGAATCTTTTCCACAAGTTGGCTCTGAAGTTATTTCAGCAAAGTAACACAGACTTCTGTTTGCTGACTTGTTCAACAAACAAAGTACTCTCCAGGCTGTTGGGACACCTCAACAAAGGACTTAAACAGATGCCTGGGCAAAGAGATTTAGGATTTGATAATATGCTGTGAAAGATGAATTTAGAATGTGTCTGGAAGAAAATATATGCTACACTGGAACCTCTTCACAAACATGGCCCAATGTGTGCGATTCGTGGGCTAACCTGCCTTTGAGAATGTATATTAATGGCTTTTGCTCGCTTGAAACTAGACCCGAAGTCTCACATTCTTTTCTTTTTTAGGTGCATTTACAATGCTTTTTATTTGTTCTCAGTTTTATATGGTTCTATAACATTCTTTGTTTTTCTTTCACGACCATTTTTCCAATTAGCTCACAAGGCTCTGACTGCATTTTTGGCAGAAAGAAGGTCAGTCGCTCCTCCCTCACTGCCTGTTTTGAGCAGTGGGTGAGGAGAGTTCACACACCCTTTATACAAAGCATTTGGAAAACAATGATTTGTGAGTTTATTATTTGTCTAGCCAAATCTGAATTCCTCAAAATACTCTATTTTTTTTCTTACTTAGGGAACTATGTCATCTTGAATATCAAAAGCCACTATTAAAGGCTTCACCCAGACATGTGTGCTTAATTTGCCAATGCAGGAGTGAATTTTAAAATGCTTTTAGATAGATAATTTGAAGATATAAAAACATCTCAATGGAAAAGTTGTTTTACTCCTCTAATAGATTACTTGAAAGGGTTAGGCAGGCCCATTAATGGATTTAAACAAAAATTAATAAACACAGAGCTCTAAAGCTGAAAGTCTTCTAAAAGCAATACAAATGGGAATCTGGAACTCATTTGCGTTATAGTACATTGGCATGACTCGGTTACTTTCATGAGCCCAGTCACATGTATGTATAGCATGAGATTTTCCTTGTGTTTCATCCCTTTTAATTGATAAGAGGATTATCGTTACTGACTGCCTTATCAATAAATGATGTTTAAAATATTTATTTATAACTTATAATATTTAATATATTATTAAGTTAAATAACATTAGTGATAAATGCCAGGCACATAAGAATTATGACACATCATGTAAATATACTAATTTATTTCTCAGTGAGATTATAAGAAATCATTAAGTGGAGATTATGGCTGCAGAATTCTGGGTAATGAAGTTTTTTTTATATTTAGAGAAACAGTTATATCTGTATCAGTCTTTTTTATTATAAAATCTTACATGATCATGAAATTTTAAACAATAGAGAACTATGTAAACTTCAGAATTAAAGTTCTCTTCTTACTCCTCTGTCCCCAAATTAATTTGTCAGGGAGAATCATGGTAATGGTTTGGAGAATATCTTTCAAGATTTTTCATGTTTATATAGACTTACATAAAGGTATGTCTACAAACACACCCACATACATACATACATACATACATTTACATGTATAAAACACATGTTTAAGCTCATATGTATATATAAGAAATGAGATTATATTACTAATTGCTTTTTCACTTATATTGTGAAAACCTTTCTATGTGTGCATATGTAGTAATACCTTATTATTTTCAACCGCTGATATTGAAACAATGAGATTCTATTTTTTTTGTTGTTGTTTTTTTTTTTTGTTTTTTTAATATATTTTATTGATTTTTAATGAGATTCTATTTTTTACTGGTTTGGTAAAATTGGAAAAGATTAAGGCTTGTTTTTAGGCGGGCATGGAGGAACTGGTCCTCTTATATCCTGTAGGTGGGGATGTAAATAGGCAGTATATGACAAAGTTTTAATAAAAATGGACCAGAAATGCTAATTCTAGTTTTCCAGCTTATAGAAATACTTTCTCAAAGGAATAACGATTTGTGCAAAGAGATATTCATTGCAGCTCTTTCTTCTTCTTTTTTTTTTAATTGAGACTAAAAACAGTCATCCCTGAGGGTTTTGGAGATTGCTTCTATTCCCTCCAATCTCACCCTGAAGCATTTTTTTGTGTCTATCATTTTTTTTATTCCCACCCCTCACCCCTCTACTTTGGTAACCATCAGCTTATTCTCTATATATGTGTGTTTCTATTTTATTTTCTTTATTCATTTGCTTTTTGTGGTTTTCTTTTTTTAGATTCCACATATGAGTGAAATTATATGACATTTGCCTTTCTCTGTCTGATTTATTTCACTTAGCATGAGCACTCTCTGAGTTAAAAAAAAACTTGAAAAGGTAAACAACCTAATGCTTATCAATATGGTGGACTGGCTGAATTAACTCAAATCTATTGATTTCTCACATTGTGCCAGTTATGAGAAATAAATAGATTTGAATTAATTTAGCCAGTCCATTGTTCTAGACAGGGCTTGCCTGCGGTTTTTGAATTGGGTTCATTTCTGCTCCATGTGTCTTCCATTCTTTTTGGACTAGTGAAGCGGTCCACCCAAATTCACTCTTTCCACATATCTCAGCCTCCCTCAGTTCGGTGTGCTTATGTGACTTAGTTTCCTCTAATGAAATCTGAGTAGTCATTGTTCCAAACCTCAGTGTGTTCTTCCATGTTCGCTCCTACACATAACAATGAGGATTTAGAGGGTTATGGAGCCACAAGATGGAAGGAGTTTAGGCCACTGGATGACCACATAGGAGAGCCACTCCATTGACTCAAATGATGCTCCTGGGCCCCTATTGTGTTAAAACACTGGACGTTTGGAGGCTACTTGCCATATAAGTTTAATCAAGCTAATACATGACCAGGTAGACATAGGTTCAACTCTTATATTTATTTTTTAAATATTTTTAAATTGATTTCAGAGAGGAAGGAAGCTGGAGAGAGAGATAGAAACATCAGTGATGAGAATCATTGATTGTCTGCCTCCTGCACACTCCTACTGGGGATCAAGCCCCCAACCCAGACACATGCCCTGACTGGAAATTGAACTATGACTCCTGGGTTCCTGGGTTGTCACTCAACCACTTGATTTTTTTTATTAGTTACGTATTATTGGGCTATTCACTTATCCTCTCTGTGATTGTTATTTTGTTTGTAATATGGATATAACAATAGCTTCATCACATATTATAATTAAGTTTTTGGTTAGGTTTGTAAACCACCAAAGTTAAAACTATAAGATCATTTTTCCCCCTTCTGTTTTGAACCCAGGAGCCCAGGGTTAGATTAATCAATCTTTAGTCATGAAGTACTCCCATCACTGGCTCATTATTGGTTGTACTTGTTTCATTGTTTATAATTATTTAAAAATCTAGAGGCCCGGTGCTTGACATTCATGCACTGTGGGGGGGGGGGTCCCCTCAGCCTGGCCTGCGCCCTTTAGAAGTCTGGGAGTCCTCGGGGGATGTCTGACTGACAGCTTAGGCCTGCTCCCTGTCAGCTGTCAGCCCAGCTTGTGGCTGAGCGGCACTCCCCCTGTGGGAGCACACTGACCACCAGGGGGCAGCTCCTGTGTTGAGCATCATAGTGACTGGATGTTCCCCAGTTTGGTTGATTTGCATATTACCCTTTTATTATATATGATTTTAATAATACATCAAACTCTTGAGGAATCACCACTCAATATAAGAACTAGAATATTTCTTGAAATTTCCTTTTGCTCACCATTTTATGGGGTAGGTCACAGTTATCTAGCATAGCTAGATATCAAACTATAGAAAACCCTTGCTCTTTGGTTACAGGGCTTTTCATCTGTCTGGTGAAGGATGCTCAAGCTCCTCTGCCTGTGTGATTAGAGTCCAGAGTAAAATATCAACATAACATAGCAGAACTTTTAGTCCAGCCTTATTCTGCTAGTTAAGTCTTCTTGGAGAGTAGCACCAACTTCTCCCTTGCAGTAATGAGAAGGCCAGGTTCCCAATCTCACAGCTGTGTGATGATGTGAGCGAGTAGCAGAATTTGCTACATGACATGCATCACATGTTTGTGGAAGCACCATTCCATCTTAGAGCATAATCAGGGGACTGGGGTCTAAGCCTCTTGGTTAACTACGTAGTTTGATGGCCTTAAGTATTTGACCAAGACTGGTTTCCATGGAGCTTTGCAGCTCCTTTTCTTAGAGGTAAGCTTTCAGTGGCTTGGTCTGGGAAAATTAATCTTTACTTCTCAAACCTGTTCATTTGAATTCTTTCCCACACTTGGTATTGACAAACAGTAGTAGTATCATTTTTATTATTTTGCCAGTCTCAAAGAGTATCTTATGCTGTAATTTGTATTCTTCAGATAACTGCTCAAACTAAATCTTATTGTTTCACATGTGTTTTCTTTACCTGAAGTGCTGGCTCATTCCTCTGACCATTTGTTATTGCTTTACTAATCCTTTCCCTATGATTTTAAAAAAGTTCTTTAGATATTATTAATCTTTTATTGATCATGCATGTTGAAAATATCTTCTTCCAGTTCATAACAGGTGTTTTCATTTGCTTTAATATTTCTTCTGATTAGCATGTGGTCTTAATTTTAACATAGTTAAATTCATTCATGTTTTAATTTATGTTGGCATATTTTGTGTTTTAGCAAATCCTTCTCTACCTGAAGTTCAGACAGAAATTCACCAATATTTTTCACTAAAATATTTACTTTTGCCATTTAGGTCTTTAATCCATCTGGAATTGATTTTTGTAGGGCAGGCAGAAATCCAATTTTATTTTTTCCTGTATGGATAAGCAATTTATGATGGTTTTTCTATTACATCATTTGTATTTTCTGGGATTGAATTGGACATTCTACCTTGGTTAAAATCATGCACAGTACAGAATGGGCCACATTTCTTAGACAAAGTCTTTCCATCATTACTCTAACTGAGGGGGATAGAAGAGAGGTTTTCTCTTCACCAATATGCTTTTTTTTTTGAAGCTGTAAGCTTTGTTTCTTACATTTTCTTAGTGACATAATTATTTGATTTACTTTGCTCTAGATAATTTCTCAGAGAGGTTCTTTCAGGGTAATTTAGACTGGGCTATATATTATTGTCCCCAAAACTTCCTTCCCTCATCACTATCAATGACTGGCGAAATGTGTGATTTGAGTGTTTCATATTCCTCAGTGGAGGTTCCATCCAGATCATTCAAGGGTCACTTTTAAGAAAGTTTAGATTTGAATGTTCTATACATTTGGAGAAGGACACACTGGATCTGGAGCTGCTGAGATGGTATTGTCTGCACAGCATATGTGTACCCAGAACAAGTCTGGGGTGGTGTGTAGTGAGCACTGTGGCCTTATTGAGGAAATCCAGATCTCTGTGGCTAGCAAGAGCTAGTGGCTTCCAATTATGGTTCTCCAGGAAGAGAGGTTTATTCTCGGGATCAAGGAGAAATACTACTTGACAAAGTTAGCATATATTATTTTTTTTGGTAAACTTTTGAGCAATCTACTAGTAAATACTGGCCACTTAAAAAAAAACCCAGCCTATTCTTATTATTTTAAAACTAGAGGCCGATGCATGAAGATTCGTGCAAGAATAGGACTTCCTTCCCCTGGCTGCTGGCACTGGCTTCCCTCTGGCACCCAGGACCCAGGCCTTCACTCTGGCTGCCACCTTCTGCCTTCGCTCTGGCCCTGCTGTCCTCCTGTAGCTCCCTCCATCCCCCGCCCCCCTCTCATAGCAGGTGTCCTGCCCTGCCCCGCTGCTCTGTGCCTGTGCGTGCGTGCTACCCAGAGGCCCGGAGTGGCCGGGGCCAGGTGGAATGCCTGCATCATGATGCAAGAGTCCCGGCCTGGCCATCTCCATCTTTGTCACGTCAATTTGCATATTCCCTCCTTATTGGCTGTGGGTGCCGCTATCTTTGTTGTGGAGTGACATTCAATTTGCATAGTCCGTCTTTATTAGATAAGATGTTATCTTATTAAATAAGTTGCGTGAGAAGAGTTCCCAGGAACACAACAGCAATATCTCATTTTTATTTAACAAGGGTTTTGCACAGTTGATACATGGAATGGATCTAATGCTAAAGAAGGGAGGTATTATAGAAACCTAGTAACATAGAGAGAAAACATTGTTTTCCCTGAACTTCAGAAGGAAAACCCAACCCAGCTATTATCTGCAATTCTTATCCAGCATACATTCCTTCCTCTGATTCTGCAAACCGATGTTGCTGTTGAGTCAGTCTGTGGTTAAACCAGAGGCCCACACGATACTGCTGTCCATTACAACCACCTCACAATGACACACCATGTACAAACATAGGCAATTGCTTTAAAAAAACATTTCTCTTGCAAATTCTTGACAGAACTCCTCGTAACATAGTGAGACACATAATTTGTCTAAGAAGTGTTTAAATAAGGAGTTGCTGAAATCTTATCTGTCAAGATTCCAGAATGTAATCTTGTGAACACAATTTTCTGAATGGCGATGAAATAGTCTAGTTTTATAGTTGCTATGGGTCTGAGAAAAGCCTGCTTAATTCATTTCAATTCAATTCCATTCAATTATAGTTGCTGAATATCTAACACACAATAGGTCCATTATACAGACTTTACTGAGTATCTATTGTATACAAAATACTGTGCTGGGGAGAGGTGATGAAAAGCCATTTTTACTGCTTTCATGAGGAGACTAAAAACATCTTGGCAGCAAACAATAAGAATTCCTCTGGCAACTTGAAACAAATGGATTTAGTGGAAATATTTCAGGGGATCTTAGAATTGTAGAATTATCTTGTTCTGTCATTTACAACACCCATACAAGCAAATAGCCATATCAGCAACATTCATAGCACCAGTAATGATTTAAATGTATACTTGTCATTGTACATTTGTCCTTATTGCCATATATTGAGTTTTTGTAAGATGCATGACAAAATAAACATTACAAGCTTATGAAAACAGTTCTGACTAGATGCATCCTTGTTTATGCCTTTTAGAAGCTAGTTAAAAAATTTGAGGAAACATGGATAAAGGTGGATAAATGTTAAAATCCTTGAAATACCTTAAGAAATATTGTTGAAGAACTAATGAACATGTTATAGAAATTACTCTTTTATTGTTTTCATCTGTGAAGAATATGTTGAAATTTACCACATATTAAGCATTTACATTTGGTTTGTCATCTAACTAATGAGATAGCTAGATATGGACAATTGAATGATGTTGAAATATTCAATATGCCATACTTGTAGTTTTAATGAATCCCATAGTTAGCAATGAAGTTGTGTTGGAGAAATTTGATTTCTACTGCAAAAGGACCACCCAGACAAGGCTTCAAATTTGACATTTATTAAAAATGTCCTCAATTGCAATAAAAGCATTATAACATAAAAACAAAGATAGTTGGGAGAGAAGGCTTAGGAATAATAGAAACTAATATGTAATATTTAATAACATAATATTTAATAATGTATTTAACAAGATAATATATTACAATTATATGTAATAAATTATTGCATAATATAATATGTAATAATTTAATATATAATGTGTTATATAGTATAGACTTTATTACATATATATAATGATTATATTAATCCACATATATTAGTTCGGAGGCCCAAAAAGCAGGAAGCTTGGACCATTTGGCAAATATCTCTAGCAGGAGCTAACATTCTGTATGTTGGTGGTAAGAAGGACTTCTCCTCAAAGTCCCAAAAGCATCTGATTGCTTGAGATTTGGTCACAGACCTACCTTGGCTAAACCAGAGTCTGATCCATAATTGGAGGTAGACATGTGCAAGCCAGGAATTTCCCTTTCCCAAATATCCAATACAATGAGGGAAAGGTAATTCTCTCCCCCCTTAAATTGGAGACTACTGAGAAGAGGAATAATACTGGGAACTGCCTACTGCAGGCAATGTGGGCATTGTTATGCTACATAGAGATGAAGGAGAATGAGGGCCAGATAGGGCACATTGAATTCGAAGATGAATTAAAAGGCCATTATGTTGATGATAGGTAGAGTAACAAGAAATACCTCTGAGAACACACCAAGTGAAAGAACACAAATGGTACAATAAGGTGATCACATAAAAGTTAAACTATAAAATGAACACTTTAGGTTTGATTGGCCAGAGATAGGAAAAATTACATAAAAGAGACAGAGTGCAGTTCGGGCAGTAAGACAGAACCAAAACCTGATTAAAGGCATTGCCTTATCAAAAGAAAGAATGTGTCATTCAGAAGGGATGTTGGCCAGCAAAGGAGAAACAGAGAAACACAAGCCAGAGAAGGGAGTGCCCTTATTAGATGGTATAGACATCTGTTTCTCACAGGCAGATGCATCATTAACCTGGAAGCAAGCACACTGGGGTCATTAAACATACCAATCACCAGAGTTGACTCCAAAAGCCATTTTTTTTTGCTTACCAAGGTACTTTTGGATAAATTGGCTTTTATACAGGGAGAGAAAGTGCAACAGAAAGGGATTGCCCAACAGTTCTATCTCTCTGGTTTATATATTTTGGTTTATCTATAAAAATCAGCACACATTTTCATCCCAAATATAATCAACTCTGAAAAACTGCTAAGGCCAATTACTAATAATGTGATTTTTGAGCTATAAGTCCCAATGAAGAGAGTAACTGAATCCAGATGGCAGGGGGTTTAAGCATGAAAGTGTCTTAATAATAACACTCCTTCATACTTGTGTAATGTCTTATGATTTTCAGAGCACTTTTACTTACATTATCTCATTTGACTATTATGTGAAGGAAAGCAAGAAATTGAAAACCCTCTTGAAAGTAGGGATGCTAGCATGTTATTTACGGGTGAAAAGTGGCAGAGAGAGCATTTCTTCTGCCATTCCAGTGTTTACCATTGATCTACACTTTCTATAATTTCCTCAGCATTGTGCTGATCACCACTGGATTGCAAATGGGGAGTGGGACACTATTCTGGCCCTACAAGAGCAGGATTGCTACAAAGCTGTACACTTACATAATTTATTCAGTATTTAAGCTTTAAGAGAGATCAATTCAGTCATTCACTAATCCAATCTAAGCACTATAAAACCAACATTTATAAAATACATGAAAGCATAAGAAAGAAAATAGTATTATTTAATTCTACTACAATCCCCATGTATATTTTACACATACATCAAAACTGATATCTGCTCCATTATTTCCTAATTGTTTTCATTTTTATTATTTTCTCTTTCTCATCTTCCTTTTCTTTTCTTCATTTTTTGGCTTAAAGGTCTTGGCTGCTTATGCACCAAATCACTCATAGCCTTGGAACAAACAACTTGTCTTCAGCACTCCAGCTCTGGGGGTCACTCAACTCTAGATCTCTTCTGCTTTCCTTTCTCCCAGCAAGATCTTCCCATGTTTCTCTCTTGCCTCCTTTAAGAACACTTTCTGTTTTTTCCTCTGTGTAAAGACATTTCAAATGAACTCTGTGCTTAAGAAACACAAAACACTCTTTTAAAAGTTGTCCTCACATTTTGAAAGAGGTATTTCTTCAAATTGAGGATGATTTTACCTTTAATGCTGATTTTCTAGCAGAGGAATAGGACAGATTCCACATCTTATTTTTCTTGATCAATTTTTATAAAATTAATTCTCTTATTATTCAGGGGATTCCTTGCCTACTTAATTAATTAGTAGTTGTGGTCTCAGAAAGTTGCTCTAAAATATTTTGAAACAAATTCTATTCTCTGATACCAAGGAAAGTTTAAAATGATGATGTCACTTTTAAGAGAACAGTTAATTGAATAGTAACTAGAAAGAAAATAGTCCCTTACTTACTTCCCTCCTGTACATAACATGTAAAGAGTTTTTTTAAAATAAAAAAGTATTTTCTTCCCTGAATTCCACTCACCAGGTATAATACCCTTAATACAAACTGTTACAAAAAGATCTACTTCTCAGTTATTTCAGTTATACTTACAACTATCCATCTATTCATTTTTTTAAAAGAAACTTCTTTATTGATTAAGGTATTACATATGTGTCCTTATCCCCCCATCTATTCATTTTATCCACAAATATTTATTGAGCATTCTGTTTTGTGTCAGGCAATGTTCTAGGCTCAGGGGTCACAGTAGGAAACAATACAGACAAGGTCCCTGCTCTCAGAGTTTTTCTCCTGTTGGGTGAGACCAATAGCAGGAAACTAAGAAAAATAATTTTAGGTACTGATAAGAGTTATAAAGAAAATAAAACAGGGTAATGTGATAGAAAAAGAATATAGTGGCGATCTACCTTTGGTATTATGTGTTTTTGCTATCCATTGCTGCAAAATAAATGACCCCCATACTTGGTGGCTTGAAAAAATAGCAACTTAGATTTCTCACAGTTCTTTGGTTGGCTGGGCTCAGCTGGGTGGTTTTTGTGTTTCACGTTGTGAGATAAGGTCACTCATGGGGCTGCATTCAGCTGGGAGCTTGGTTAGCCCTAACATGTCCAATGTGGCTTCTCACCTCCTTGGTCTCTCTCCACATGGTTTCCTTTACTTAGTAGTCTAGTCCATGTTCTTCAGTCCTTGGTTGCTAGAAAGGGTGGAAGCTGTTAAGTCTTACAAAGTTTGGGCCCAGAACTGGCAGTGTAACTTCCATCATAGTTTATTGGTCAAAGCAAGTCACAAGGCCATCAGATGCAAGGGAAGGGAAGTAAATGCCACCTCCTGATGAATGAATCAGCAAAGATTTTGTGGCTGTCCTTCATTCACCAAATTGTAGACAATTATTTGATTGCTGACATTTTTCACTATACTTTAAGCTCTAAAAAAGCAGGGACAACTATTGTTGCTCACTCTCGTTAACACTAGTGTCTAGTACTGGTACCAAAAATAAAAACAATGTCTATAAATTCCAGAAAAGGCTAAGGAAAATAAATACTTGATTCATCTATTACCTCCTCCCCATCTTGTAATCATGGAAGGCATTGCTAATGGATCATAGAACTCTTTCTCCTTATACTCTGATAAGAACTCAATATTCTGCTTGACACAGTGATCCAGATAGTAGTTACCAAAGTTGTAATACATTATTATATCACACGTTAACAGGAGCCCCAGAGAAGGCTTTAGGGAGGTAGAATGAGCTGGAATTGGAAAGTTACATAACATTTTGGGGGAAAAAGGAAAACAGGGATAAGGTGTCTTCTAGCCTATATTGCTTCTTTCGATGAATCTTAACAAAATGGCAGGTGAATAAAAAATAAACAAATAAATATTCTCCTTTTGTATGAATGCTTCCCCTTGGATTTGTGAACAGATTGTAACTTGTGTTTGAAGACTAAGGAGTCCCTTTCTCCAGGCAGATAGAATCCTGGTCCAGTGAATGTGGCTTCATCTATTGCTTTGATGGATTGCACAGACTTCCCAAGAGTAAAAGTTACTTTGAGAGGGTTGTGGATATGAACAATTGCAGTGAAGCATAAATTAAGGTTATTCTTGAGTTTTTTGGGTTTTTTTTGAATTTTTCATTTTTAACTTAAGAGCTCCTTTTTCTTATGAGCAATGGTCTTTCAGGTTGAAGATTCATACCTACAATTTTTTATTTTAGGACCAGTTTTTCTACCCTGAAATAAGCTGGATTTACAATGAGGACTAGCACGCATCCACCAATGATTATGATTCCTTCATGTCAAACCACCATATGAAAAAACGAAAGCACCAATCAACCAAATGTTTTGTCTACATTATGCTAAACTATTAGTTAGACTAAACCAACACTTCTCATCCCCTTTAATTGTCTTGCCAGAGTGTAAGGGAATCCCTAATCAATGGAAAGACCAGAACTCCAACTATTTGCCTGTTAAAGCCAAGGAGATAAATTTAGTCTGTTGACAGATGCTTTCACTTTTCAATCAGATGCTGGAGCATTATAACCATAATAATATATAAAAATATACGAGTTTGCATCAGAATGCCTCAACCCTTTAGTATCTGTATAATCTTACAGGTTAGACAAAATTTCATAATGTCAATCTTCCTGAAGATCTATTTTTTTTTAATGCATTGAATCCTATAATACACCCATTACCTTTGAGAGGAATCTTAGCCTAATATTCAAGTTCTTCAACCAAATTATCATCTCCCTCTTATCCAACTACTTTATGTTTTTCATATTCTAGACCAGGGTTTATCAACCTAGGCACTGTTGACATTGTGGGTCAGATAATTCTTTGTTATGAGGCCTGCCCTCTGCACTATAGGATGCTTAAGCACCATGCTGGATTATCCCATTTAGTGCTCCTCAAAGTCCTATGAAATAAGGTCCATTATATTCATTTTACAGAGAAGAAAACTGAGGGAGTGTCATTCATTTATCACAGATAACCAAGATAACAAAGGGAGAAGCCATGATTCAGTGCCAGGCAGTTGTGTCCAAGGGTTTTAATACCATTTCAAAGTGTTAAATGATTTAGGAGACATTATCCTTGAGGTGGTTTGCTTTGGTTTCATCTTCCTGTTATTAAAAGATGGATCATTTGAGAGAAAAAGCCAATTGAATTCCCAGTTACCCGTGTATTTCTATTCCAGGGCTTTCATTTGCCTTTAATGACTTTCTCAGGCCTTCCTCTTGAGAGTGAGGCCTTCCAGGGCTGAGCTCAGCTCAAACATGAAACTTTCGGGAAAGAGTTAGGAAAGTCTGTTCAGCTGTTTTTGTAAAGGGAGAAAAAAAATAGACATAAAGTACCTCTTCTCCTCTTCCCCAAAATAACTTAGTGTTTAGACTTTCAAATTAGCATGTTGTCAGACTTTTATGAGAAAGTCCAGAATTGATTACAAAAAACTTGAAGACTCTTCCCTCCTCTTCCTTTGCTGAGCAGAGCTGTGAGCATGAAGCAAACTTTCTTCAGATGGTTGGTGAACTTGTGATGGGAAGGGCTGCACAGAAAGCTGGTCAGCCATGGAAGCTTTTGGTTCTCATTTGGGCCTTTCCTAATCATTCTTCCTTTGACCCTCTCCCCAACAGAGTCTTCTCCAGGATTGCTAATAGATTGATAAGTCTTATTAGTGCTGAGGCTAGCACAGCTGTGGGCAAACTACAGCCCGCGGGCCGGATCCAGCCAGTTTGAAATGAATAAAACTAAAAAAAAAAAAAAAGACCGTACCCTTTTATGTAATGATGTTTACTTTGAATTTATATTAGTTCACACAAACACTCCATCCATGCTTTTGTTCCGGCCCTCCGGTCCAGTTTAAGAACCCACTGTGGCCCTTGAGTCAAAAAGTTTGCCCACCCCTGGTCTAGCACTCAATCAGGGGTTCATTCATTCATCCATTCAAATATATTTGTTGAATTCCCACGCAATGCTAGATGTGGTACTTGAAATTTTGTGTACATTATTTTACTCATTTACCTCAACAAGCCTATGAGTGTATGTCATCATCACCAATTTACATAAAAGGAATCCAAGGTATGGTCAGAATATGTTGACTGCCCTTAGACATTAATATTGTAAGTGTAAAACTGAAATTTAGCCCACAGATTTTTCTGTTTGCAAAGCCCATTCTTTTAACCACCTCAAATCATTGCTTCCTGGTAGTCAAGTACAGCTGGGAGATCTTGCTTATTGTTTATGTTACAGAAGAAAGGGTTGGAGGAATTGGGGATATTGAGCATGGCCAAAGAAGCTGTCAGGTCTTCAATTAACTTGAAGTAGACAATGGATACATGGGGACTGTGGATCCCTCAATAGTGGAAGCCACATTATGAGAGATTTCAGTTCAAATTATGGAAGGGTGTGCTAAGAGTTAGAACCCCCCAACAAATGAATTCACTCACTGAGAGTGAAGGGAGAACCCTGTAATTTGAGGCGCATGTGTGGCTTATCACTTGGTAGGGATGTGATGTTATAGACAAGGTTCAGGCAGGTGTTGAACAGGTGACTAAGATGAGCTTGGCCCTTTAGGTTGCGATTCTGTGACTCCCTGGCCTTAATACCATGAATTAATATGACCCAGAATAAATTACTTCACCTATTTAGACCTCAGATTCACCATTTTTGAAGGTTATTTCTAGCTCTACTGTTCTCAGACTCTGTAGCTCTCAGATCCAAACTATATATAGGGATGTAACTTAAAGTACAGTTTTATTACTATTTCAGCCTGAGAGAGGTTAACATAATATTGATATCTTAGGTTTCATTCTCAGGTTGGCTATCTCAATCCTGGAAACTTGAGCCTGGAATCAAGGTCTTCTTTTGTTAATTCTCTCTTGTTGTTGTTTTTCTTCCTTCAGTTAAATCCAAAGTTTTCTTTATTTAGCTCCCTGGGTCACTGTTGAATAACTCTCCCCAAAATGTTCCCGAACTCCTGATTTATAGACTTCCTGGTCCTTCCAGAATTAGGGTCCCATTAGAGGGTGGGATGGGCCATATCAGGAGAGAGTGGTAGCCAGAGATGGGACTGTGGCGAGGCTGGAGATGAAGGAGATGGCAATAGAGGACTGGCATAGCTACCAGGTGGCATTCCAGAAAGGTAGGCGAACAGTTTACAAGTAACCCTTATGAAGGGTTGTTGCCAGGATTAGTTGTGTTAAATAGATATGACATTCTTATAATAGTGTGCTAACAACATAATAAGTAGTATAAAAATATTGTCAATTGTATTATTATTATTACTATTATTATTATTATCCTATGAGTCTACAACAGTGATTGCACATAAGAAGTACTCAATAATTGTTGAATGAATAGAAAAATCAATGAATAGCTCCTTTGAAAAATTTTTTGAACAATAATTAAAAGGTAAAGTGGTGGCTGCACATTTGGGTAATGGTAAGATTTTTACAGAGGAAATGGGAAAACCCTGTAAATGCTGACATCCTGTTAATATTATGTTGTTATTTTAACTGTCGGTCCAGATATTTCACTGCTATTCTTTTTTATGATGAAACTCTTGGAAATTTAGAGGGTCTATGGAAAATGTGATTATGGGATAAGTATTTATCATTAGCATGGCCTTTGCCAACTTCTAAGCCTGAATGAGTTTTTGTTTGAGCCAAACAGTTAGAAATTGTTTTCTATTTCTGAAGTTTCCCAAGTGACCAAAATGCCTCTAATTAGAAAAGAAATACTGCTTATTCATTCCGTATGTTTATTGCTAAGTATATGCACATATTAGTGTTCACTGGGCCAAATTGTCTGCTTTTCTATTGAAGGGGGTGGAGAGCCAACTCTTTTCTGGGCATGTGTTGTAGGGGTCACCATGCCCTATCCTGAATCCTTGTTCAACCGTAAGGCCTCTTTCCTTGCAGCTCATGTTGAGGCTGCATGGGGAGAAACAGGCAAGCAGAGAATTACCTAACTGTTTCTCACTTTGGGAAGACTGCCAAGCTCCACACCAATATCTGCAGGTATTCTCATGAGGCCCAACAACATCCAAGCTGAGACTGAGCTGGGATCAGTCCAGTCTACCAGTCCTGGCAAGCTC
>NW_005365325.1:3858833-3864068 GCF_000412655.1 Myotis brandtii
AGTTCCTCATGTTGTGGTGACCCCCAATTTCATTGTTACAAATTGAACATAATTAAAGCATAGTGATTAATCACAAAAACAATATGTAATTATATATGTGTTTTCTGATGGTCTTAGGCGACCCCTGTGAAAGGGTCGTTCGACCCCCAAAGGGGTCGCAACCCACAGGTTGAGAACCACTGCTCTAAGAGGTTGCACAGTTTGCTTAGGTTCTGCAGCTCATTAATTGCAGAGGCATGATGAGAATCAGAATCCTGCCTCTACTTCCCATGCTCCTAACAGCCAGAGGAGAGAGAGAGAGAGAGAGAGAGAGAGAGAGAGAGAGAGAAGCAGGAAAGAGGAGAAAAAGAACTTGGCTAAGGTTCGAGGGAGGGGACAACCAGGACAGGAGTTAACTGACACTAGAAGGGTAGGAAAAAATATACCTCAGAGCAAAGTGAACCCACTAGGTTTGCTGCTCTTTATAATTTAATCTATAGTAGAATCATGTGGAAAATGTTAGTGGTTGACTCAGTGGAACTGCCAGCAAAGCATACATTTAAAAAGTTGAAGGGAGCACCCGTGTTTGTTTTGTCTTGGAATGAGAGCTGGGCAAAGATCAAAGCAAGAGAAGACGTTCAGGAAACACATTTCTTTGACTGCATGCAGGAGGAAACTTTTCACAACTGGAAAATGCGAGCCATCACTGCCAGTCCCAGAGCACAGAGGTTTTACCTCATTAATCATAGCTGTCAGGTTCCTTTCTGTAAACAGCAGGCTGTTGACATAAAAATATCTCCTGTTTTTCATGGAAACGCAAAACAGGGAGATGGTGAAATGTACAACTCATCGGTGTAAAATGCTTGTTAGTGTCAAGATAGGATGCTCTTTGACCTTACCGAATACAAGGCAATGCAGACTTCTGAAGTCATTGGAAAGCCTCAAGAGAAAAGGTTGATATTTAGCTATAGCTTACCCACTTAAAGCTCCTATGACGCAAAATGAAGAATAAGTAGAGATGCAATGATGATGCTCGAGATCATTAATAAAGGGAAGATGTCTACACCTGAGTGTAGTCACAGTGACTTTTGTGTACTAGTCAATCATGTGTTGCATTCCTGTGGTTTAGCGCAAATCTCTACCTTCACAGGTCTGTCCTTTTCAGCCCATCAAGTAGGGTACACAAGGCTTGGGCTGGTGGGTTAGACGTGGGACTTCCAAGTCAGAGAGCTTAACTATTGTCCATATATTGCCTAGTGTGTCAGCAGAGCAGCCAAATGCCATCCATGCATATCCAGGTACCTTGGCAGGGGAGGGCAAAGTGGTTAGGAGTCTGAGGGAGGCACTACTAAGCTCAAATCCAAAGGGGGAGGTAGAGAAGAAATGGAGCCAAGAGTTGGGGAATTGGATCAATGCACAAGGTTGGGAAGAATGACACACATTATTCTGGGACAACAGCAATGATGGGACTCATTAATAAGGATCAAGGTCAGTTCCTGTTGTCTTCACCACTAGCTACCACCTTAAACCAAGCCTCTGTCCTCTCTCATCAGCATGACCTACTAGATACTTAGTCAAGTGGCCTTCCTGCTTCCACTCTTGCTGCCTCACTCCCAGTGTGTATTAATCAGATCACATCACTTCTCTCCATACCTCTCCAGTGCTTTGAACTTGGACTATTATTCAAATGAAAATTAGATAATTATTATTTGAATAATATCTAATATATTAATTAATATCCAAATATATGCTCTTCTTAGATCTCCAATACATAGAAATTAGATTAACATTCTAATTTCTCATGATGGCCATCTAGTTCCTACATTACCTGGCCCCAGTTCTCTCTGACTTCAAGCTCTTAAATTCCTTCTCTGATTTACTGTGCAATAGTCACACTAGCTTCCCCCTTTCTTCCTTGCTCCCCTCCATCATCTTAGCAAGCATATAAACTTGTCTCTGCTTGGAGGATTTTTTTTTTGCTGTTCTTTTACCAAGAACACTCTTTTCGCTAATCTTAAGGTTTTTGGCCTTAAGATTTGAGGCTCAGTTCCAATATCTCGTACTTACTCGAGGGTTCTTCCTTAACCATTTTATCTAAAATAGCACATATCACTGCTTATCATTTTTTATATATAGTTTAGTTTATTTGTTGTCACTTTTTCCATTGGAGGGGTCCTAATGAATTCATTAAATTTTCACATTCAAATGTAAGATCAAGGAGGGCATGGAATTTTTTCCTTTTCTGACTGCTGTATCCTGATACACAGTAGGCAGACAAACATGTTTTGTTTGTTTTTGAATAACGAATAAATGCATGACAGGCAGACCTGCAAGGAAAGTGGTGCCTGGACAAGGAATCTTTATATCTGGGTTCAGTCCTGACTAACTTCTCTGGCTGTGAATGTTGGCTTTCATTTCCAGGTAGTGAATACCATGAACTGTCCTGACAGTTCAGTGTCTGTAAACATGTATTATGACCACATGTGCTAATACATGTGAAAGTGCTTGGAAAATACAAAATTGAGCAAGAAGCCAGTTGCTTTTGGGCAAAGAATCAGCCTAATGCATGCAGCTCTAAGATATTTATACTTCACTCAACATAAAATTAAGTGGGAAAAATAGTTCTTTGAGGCAAATTGGGTTTGAATTTTTCCAATTAAGAAAATGATATAAGGAAAATGTTCATTTCACAGGCTATTTATCATAGATCCTAGAACAGGAAGGGAGTCAAATACGTCTGGTCTTCTGCCTTAGAAAGGAAAAGCATCATTAGTGTTTACAAGGGCCATACAGCAGTCAGACTGCCTGCCTTTGACTCCATTCCTATCTAGCTGTGAGACTTCGGGTAAGTCATTTAACATCTTTGTGCCTCAGTTTCCCTCATTCAAAAAGTTCAGAAAATATGACATCTATTTGAAATATAACCCTGGGAGGTTTATATAAAATAAAGAAAAACACTTTGAGCAGTGCCTGTTTGATAAATATTAGCTATTATTATCTTCATTTTGCAACAAAGTGACTGAGTTTTGGAACATTTAAGGAACTTTCTCAAAATTGTACAGCTAATACATGGAGGGGCAAGCCCTAGAACCCAGAACTACTGCCTCTTAAAGTGCTGTGGCTAGATTTAAGCATTTAAAAAAGATTTAAGCAATTAAGCAAAGTTAAAACCTAAAATAGACATTGGCTCCAAAACAATGTGTTACTGTAATAGTTTTTCTAAAGAAAAAATACATACATAGATCTGTATAAAAAGTACTAAAAGAATGTACACCAAAATGCCAATAGTTTTTAGTTTGTGTATAGAAGGGGAGTTTGAAAATTCAAACAATTTTCTTTTCTTTGTGTTTTGCCATGTTATTAGAATTCAGCAGGTATGGGTTAGATAATCAGAAAATATGTTTAAAAGACAACACAACTACAATAATAACATCAGCAATGAAACTGCTATATCATGTACGTGTGTCTATATAAATCTTTATATTATTTATAATGCTTTTACATTTTCCAGATAATTCTGGTTTAGACTCACAGTGAGTTCCCACAAAACCTTGTCCACGGGCCAAAACCCCATGCTGCCACACTCTAATTCTGTGTTTAAGTGTCAGTTTCCACATGTCTACATACTGTTTCTATCCTGGGTAAAGTGGTGGCTGCATGTTTGGGTAATGGTAAGATTTTTACAGAGGAAATGGGAAAACCCTGTAAATGCTGACATCCTGTTAATATTATGTTGTTATTTTAACTGTCGGTCCAGATATTTCACTGCTATTCTTTTTTATGATGAAACTCTTGGAAATTTAGAGGGTCTATGGAAAATGTGATTATGGGATAAGTATTTATCATTAGCATGGCCTTTGCCAACTTCTAAGCCTGAATGAGTTTTTGTTTGAGCCAAACAGTTAGAAATTGTTTTCTATTTCTGAAGTTTCCCAAGTGACCAACATGCCTCTAATTAGAAAAGAAATACTGCTTATTCATTCCGTATGTTTATTGCTAAGTATATGCACATATTAGTGTTCACTGGGCCAAATTGTCTGCTTTTCTATTGAAGGGGGTGGAGAGCCAACTCTTTTCTGGGCATGTGTTGTAGGGGTCACCATGCCCTATCCTGAATCCTTGTTCAACCGTAAGGCCTCTTTCCTTGCAGCTCATGTTGAGGCTGCATGGGGAGAAACAGGCAAGCAGAGAATTACCTAACTGTTTCTCACTTTGGGAAGACTGCCAAGCTCCACACCAATATCTGCAGGTATTCTCATGAGGCCCAACAACATCCAAGCTGAGACTGAGCTGGGATCAGTCCAGTCTACCAGTCCTGGCAAGCTCATGACCAGGAGAGGATTTCCAGGCAGTTAGGGTTGGCAGATCACACAGTGAGAGTCTGGGATTAGATAAAGGGGCTCATGCTGTCACCCTAATGCTTTCCATATTGAGATCACCACAAATGGGTCTGGCCTTCAGTCTTATAGCTCTAAAAACCAGACTTTTCCAGGGTACTCAGGACCAAATAGTATTTAGTGCTCAATAAATATCAGAAATTAATTTTCCTATTCTCTCTCACTTGATAGCCTGGTTGTCAAGTTTTGAAAGCTCTCTCGATGCAGCTACTTAGGTACTGAAATTCCTGCGTTTTTTTCATGTGCATCATCTCCATGCTCAAGGAAATAAAGGGTAAACAACTTTGCTAACTGTTATTTCCTGCTGCAGCATCCATTCTCTTGGCCCAAGTAGGGAGGCATGTTTGCAGTGTAAATACACACATAGGAGTTGCTCTATTATGAATGGGAACAAATGTTTTTTTGGTTTCTGAGGTGCCTGTCTAGAATGGGGAGGTCAACACTAGTTCATAGACATACATAGAATGTCTCAGGCTAATTTTAAACCCATCCATTCATTTCAACCTAAGAACACACAAGGTATCCCTTCTTAAAAGGTTTTTAATGAGAGTGGCACTTACTTTTGCTTGGTATTATAGTAAGTCTTCTCCATACATTGGCTTATCAGATCCTCACAAAATCCCTGTATACTATGCCACAATTCCCGCTGTACAGTGGAGGAAACTGAGACTCTAAGACAGTGGTTCTCAACCTTCCTAATGCTGCGACCCTTTAAACCCTTTAATACAGTTCCTCATGTTGTGGTGACCCCAATTTCATTGTTACAAATTGAACATAATTAAAGCATAGTGATTAATCAAAAAAACAATATGTAATTATATATGTGTTTTCCGATGGTCTTAGGCGACCCCTGTGAAAG
>NW_005365325.1:3865787-3900167 GCF_000412655.1 Myotis brandtii
GAGAGAGAGAGAGAGAGAGAGAGAGAGAGAGAGAGAGAGAGAGAAGCAGGAAAGAGGAGAAAAAGAACTTGGCTAAGGTTCGAGGGAGGGGACAACCAGGACAGGAGTTAACTGACACTAGAAGGGTAGGAAAAAATATACCTCAGAGCAAAGTGAACCCACTAGGTTTGCTGCTCTTTATAATTTAATCTATAGTAGAATCATGTGGAAAATGTTAGTGGTTGACTCAGTGGAACTGCCAGCAAAGCATACATTTAAAAAGTTGAAGGGAGCACCCGTGTTTGTTTTGTCTTGGAATGAGAGCTGGGCAAAGATCAAAGCAAGAGAAGACGTTCAGGAAACACATTTCTTTGACTGCATGCAGGAGGAAACTTTTCACAACTGGAAAATGCGAGCCATCACTGCCAGTCCCAGAGCACAGAGGTTTTACCTCATTAATCATAGCTGTCAGGTTCCTTTCTGTAAACAGCAGGCTGTTGACATAAAAATATCTCCTGTTTTTCATGGAAACGCAAAACAGGGAGATGGTGAAATGTACAACTCATCGGTGTAAAATGCTTGTTAGTGTCAAGATAGGATGCTCTTTGACCTTACCGAATACAAGGCAATGCAGACTTCTGAAGTCATTGGAAAGCCTCAAGAGAAAAGGTTGATATTTAGCTATAGCTTACCCACTTAAAGCTCCTATGACGCAAAATGAAGAATAAGTAGAGATGCAATGATGATGCTCGAGATCATTAATAAAGGGAAGATGTCTACACCTGAGTGTAGTCACAGTGACTTTTGTGTACTAGTCAATCATGTGTTGCATTCCTGTGGTTTAGCGCAAATCTCTACCTTCACAGGTCTGTCCTTTTCAGCCCATCAAGTAGGGTACACAAGGCTTGGGCTGGTGGGTTAGACGTGGGACTTCCAAGTCAGAGAGCTTAACTATTGTCCATATATTGCCTAGTGTGTCAGCAGAGCAGCCAAATGCCATCCATGCATATCCAGGTACCTTGGCAGGGGAGGGCAAAGTGGTTAGGAGTCTGAGGGAGGCACTACTAAGCTCAAATCCAAAGGGGGAGGTAGAGAAGAAATGGAGCCAAGAGTTGGGGAATTGGATCAATGCACAAGGTTGGGAAGAATGACACACATTATTCTGGGACAACAGCAATGATGGGACTCATTAATAAGGATCAAGGTCAGTTCCTGTTGTCTTCACCACTAGCTACCACCTTAAACCAAGCCTCTGTCCTCTCTCATCAGCATGACCTACTAGATACTTAGTCAAGTGGCCTTCCTGCTTCCACTCTTGCTGCCTCACTCCCAGTGTGTATTAATCAGATCACATCACTTCTCTCCATACCTCTCCAGTGCTTTGAACTTGGACTATTATTCAAATGAAAATTAGATAATTATTATTTGAATAATATCTAATATATTAATTAATATCCAAATATATGCTCTTCTTAGATCTCCAATACATAGAAATTAGATTAACATTCTAATTTCTCATGATGGCCATCTAGTTCCTACATTACCTGGCCCCAGTTCTCTCTGACTTCAAGCTCTTAAATTCCTTCTCTGATTTACTGTGCAATAGTCACACTAGCTTCCCCCTTTCTTCCTTGCTCCCCTCCATCATCTTAGCAAGCATATAAACTTGTCTCTGCTTGGAGGATTTTTTTTTTGCTGTTCTTTTACCAAGAACACTCTTTTCGCTAATCTTAAGGTTTTTGGCCTTAAGATTTGAGGCTCAGTTCCAATATCTCGTACTTACTCGAGGGTTCTTCCTTAACCATTTTATCTAAAATAGCACATATCACTGCTTATCATTTTTTATATATAGTTTAGTTTATTTGTTGTCACTTTTTCCATTGGAGGGGTCCTAATGAATTCATTAAATTTTCACATTCAAATGTAAGATCAAGGAGGGCATGGAATTTTTTCCTTTTCTGACTGCTGTATCCTGATACACAGTAGGCAGACAAACATGTTTTGTTTGTTTTTGAATAACGAATAAATGCATGACAGGCAGACCTGCAAGGAAAGTGGTGCCTGGACAAGGAATCTTTATATCTGGGTTCAGTCCTGACTAACTTCTCTGGCTGTGAATGTTGGCTTTCATTTCCAGGTAGTGAATACCATGAACTGTCCTGACAGTTCAGTGTCTGTAAACATGTATTATGACCACATGTGCTAATACATGTGAAAGTGCTTGGAAAATACAAAATTGAGCAAGAAGCCAGTTGCTTTTGGGCAAAGAATCAGCCTAATGCATGCAGCTCTAAGATATTTATACTTCACTCAACATAAAATTAAGTGGGAAAAATAGTTCTTTGAGGCAAATTGGGTTTGAATTTTTCCAATTAAGAAAATGATATAAGGAAAATGTTCATTTCACAGGCTATTTATCATAGATCCTAGAACAGGAAGGGAGTCAAATACGTCTGGTCTTCTGCCTTAGAAAGGAAAAGCATCATTAGTGTTTACAAGGGCCATACAGCAGTCAGACTGCCTGCCTTTGACTCCATTCCTATCTAGCTGTGAGACTTCGGGTAAGTCATTTAACATCTTTGTGCCTCAGTTTCCCTCATTCAAAAAGTTCAGAAAATATGACATCTATTTGAAATATAACCCTGGGAGGTTTATATAAAATAAAGAAAAACACTTTGAGCAGTGCCTGTTTGATAAATATTAGCTATTATTATCTTCATTTTGCAACAAAGTGACTGAGTTTTGGAACATTTAAGGAACTTTCTCAAAATTGTACAGCTAATACATGGAGGGGCAAGCCCTAGAACCCAGAACTACTGCCTCTTAAAGTGCTGTGGCTAGATTTAAGCATTTAAAAAAGATTTAAGCAATTAAGCAAAGTTAAAACCTAAAATAGACATTGGCTCCAAAACAATGTGTTACTGTAATAGTTTTTCTAAAGAAAAAATACATACATAGATCTGTATAAAAAGTACTAAAAGAATGTACACCAAAATGCCAATAGTTTTTAGTTTGTGTATAGAAGGGGAGTTTGAAAATTCAAACAATTTTCTTTTCTTTGTGTTTTGCCATGTTATTAGAATTCAGCAGGTATGGGTTAGATAATCAGAAAATATGTTTAAAAGACAACACAACTACAATAATAACATCAGCAATGAAACTGCTATATCATGTACGTGTGTCTATATAAATCTTTATATTATTTATAATGCTTTTACATTTTCCAGATAATTCTGGTTTAGACTCACAGTGAGTTCCCACAAAACCTTGTCCACGGGCCAAAACCCCATGCTGCCACACTCTAATTCTGTGTTTAAGTGTCAGTTTCCACATGTCTACATACTGTTTCTATCCTGGGTACCTCATATGGGGGCACTTTGAAAATGTTTGATGGATGACAGAGCCATTGGGATTCTGACTCATGAAACAGGATTCCTAAGGACCACCCTAATTCCAAAATTACTAAGATAAGTCACAGGATCTCATTCTTTATACTTAGTGAATTGTTATGCATTTCTGTATTTTATTTCTAACCAAGACTTATGTTGTTTTTTTCTTTTACATGAAAACATATATAAACCACATTTAGCATTTGTATTTCATATTCAAGTATTCCGTGTCAAGAAGATTTTTATAATCATCCTCTGAAAAATGCCCTAAGGAAATTCGACCATACTACCCTTTTGGTTGATTTCATATCTTTAAGTGATTTTCATGGGCATTTTTGTTATTTGTTAAAATAGTTTATAAACTAAGTTTTAGATTTTTCTCAGAAAGTTTTGAGCCAGTTTCCTTAGTAGAGTTATAAAGGAGAGTTTAAAAGGCATTGAAAAGTATGTGAACCATGGATTAGTCTTTTGGTGCTAACGTTTGTAACACTCCTACACCTGCCGGCTTCTGCTGGCTTCTATGAGCATGGCTGTGGTTGCTGCAGAGGCTAAAGTGGCCTGGTGTTCTTCATCCACTGTAGATAGACAGATCTCTATCTTCAAAGTAGAAATGCTTCAAAGTAGGCATGGGGAAGTTTCACATGGTCAGACTGGGAGTGTAAAGATTAGTGGTATTAAACAATGATTCATACAGAGAAAGTATAGAGGAATTCTGTAAACAGAGGAGCCACTCAGCTTCTGACTGACAGCAGTCAGACATCTAAACTGCAGGAGGAGATGGGCTGACTGGCCTACAGGGGACCATGCTTGGAGTGGACAGCTGGCAGCCTCATGGGACCCCTACCCTTTGCATTCTTCTTTTGTTTGATTATCTATCTCACTAGATAATCATTTGTTTAAAATGTGAGAACATAGTAATGTATATATGACAGCACACAGTTTAACCTTGGGGATATTACCTAGAATATCTGGGCCTAAGTTATAAAAATAACGATAGTGATAATGGCAGTACTAACAAGTAGCAATTATAGAGGATTCAGTCTGTCAGATACTATTCTAAGCGTTTGGCATGTACCAATTCCTTTTACAAAATGCTCCCCTCACACTGTTTGTTGTCAGGACTGAGGGAAATAACTCAGTTAAAGTTCTTAGCATGGGGCCTGATCAAAATTATGAGTTTCCAAAAGGTTAGCTATTTCATTGTTATTTAAAAAATAATAAATGCATCTTTCTCCAAATAAAACTCTAAGAGGCTTTAAACATTTTTGGTTAGATGAAGTCCCAAGGCTTTGTCATATCCCAGAATTACCCACAGCCTAACTCAGTGCCTGGCAAATATTAAGTCATTGACAAATATGTATAAAAACAGCACATATCCCAAATTGTATGGATGTGTTTGTAAGTAGATATCTCAGGAGAGAAAGCAGTATGTAGTTTTCATCAGATTCTTAAAATATTTCATGGTCTAAGAACTAATGAACCACTACTTTGAACAAAGAATTTGTCACCGTGTGAGTATTAAAGTCCTAATAAGAATAACTGGGAAGCAGGGAGGAAAAAAATCTGTGGTGCTGTCTCCCCACCATCAGAGGATTTGGAAAAGCCTTGTGATGCTGGCCTCTGGATTAGCCATCCAGGATGGCTCCCTCTCCCCACCTGGAAAGTCCCATTTGGCCTCTGGGGCCATTTACATAAGACTGTGGGATTGCTGGCTGTTCTTCTAGCTTTGAATGGATGATTCAATGTCAGATCATTTCATTCTGGTTTTGTAGAAATCATAGAATGTTAGTACTGGAAAGAGCCTCATCCCTGATCTATTTCAGGGTTTTTAAATTTGTAGCAGATGTGCCACCCCGCCCCACCCTGCACTCATGGAGGACATCGCTGATGGGGGATAGCACTCTTTACATCTGTGTCTTTTAAATTGTTCTCAACGTAGTACTGAACAGAACCATTACCAATTGATTCAAATTAGCATGTGTGAGAAAACCAGTTTTCCATCCATGTCACGTTTCTAATGTCCTTCTATTACAGTTGGGAAAATTGAGGAGATGACATTTAATATGCCCATGGATTAGACTTGAGCACTGTGGAGTGAGTGATATGAAAGCTTTGAAATAGCTTGTGACTACCAACTAGAATCATCTCAGTACAAATATCATCTCCTTTGCCTCTGCTGTTATTTTCCTCATCTTTCATAGGATAAAAAATAATGCTTTTAAATGATCATTTACCTTCTTACTACACACCAGTCTAGAGGCAGCTAAAAAGAGGCTTCTGGATGAGGAAATTACAAATGATTAGTTTAAATAGTATTCCATGTGTTTTTTATTTTAAACAATAAAATAATTATCCAAAGCCTCGGGCCTTATGCCACTCCTCTCATCTCTCAGCATCCTTGAAAAGAGCACTATGGGAAAGTCCTATACTCAAATGTAAGACACCTGGAACAGTTACAACTAGCTGAGGATCCATCATTTTCTGAGCCTCAGTTTCCCCTACTTAGTAGGAGGATATTTGACACTTCATAGGAATAGAAAACTGGATTCCTTGTGCATTAAGAGAAAAAAATGCCTCACTGTTGAAGAGTAGGTTATGAACATTTATTTATTTCCCTCTGTGTGTATGTGTGAAAAGAAAGCAAATTTAAGTGAGGATGAGAACTGGCCAGGGAAAGACATGAAATAAAGTGCATTTCCATCCTTTTAAAGTATGAATTAAATAACATAGACGTGGCTTCAGAATGACTAAACACCATTGTAGTTCCTATAGCTTTGAATGGAACACTCCCTCTGCATTCTGACAGCATATAAGGTATGAGCCCTGGCCTAAAGTTTTCCAGTTGATTCTATGGGAAAAACTGGAGAACACTAGAGTTTTTAGGCAGACCAGCAGACAGAGATCAAGTTCTGACATGGCCTAGATTTTTTTTTCCCTTTGAGGATTATAAGGGTGGCCAGGGAAGGAAGGAGTGCCAGATACGTAGCTATCCCTCTGCCTTTCATATACACTCTAAGTAAACTGGCTTACGTCCCATCCTTCTCTTTCCTTTTGCTTTGGCCCCTCTTGGCAATGTGAAAGTTACAGATAGAAATTAGAAAATAAGCCAGCGTTACACAAGAACATATTTATTGTCTGAATAATAAAACTTGGTGAAGGAGTTATTAGAATTCCCCCTACCTGAAGTACAAGTCTCCACTAAGCAAACAGAAGCAAGACCCCTAAGTGAGAAAGAATATATTGACAACCTCACTCATAAGGCATTTGGGGATGTGTTCAAGCAAACAAGCTACTTCTTCCTAATGGACCGGAGCACTGATGACACAAACATACAGTGAGAGACACAGCAAATCAACATATCGACGTGAGTGCCCTACCACCACCAACCTTAGACTTCTTAAAGGTGGTTGCTTTGATTTACACACACAAGCACTCGGACATCTCCCTGCAAAGGATGATTTGCATATAGTTTCTAGCCAATACTCTTACCAAAACACAAACAAAACAAAACAAAACAAAAAAAACAAACCTTAAAACAAAACCTTAAAGACAATGGTAATAAATAAGAGAGAAAAAGTGAAGAGGAAACAGGCAGCTTCCATCCTGCCGGGAGGCATGCAGAGCCGTGCTTGGGCCTCCTCCGAAACACAGGCAGCACTGACAGCTTCCAGCGCCCAGGAGAGAAGCCTGCGAGGGGGAAGGAGTGAGCACTCTGCCGTCTGGGTATTTGCAGCAAATCTCTACGATGGGGAAACTCAACACTGTGTAATGGGTGTCCTTTTCGAGGTGGCTGGAACAAGTGTCTCTGCAGTTACCGAGCCTCTGAGGAAAGGTGGGAGGCATGGCTTAGCACGGTCTTTGCAGGTGGCAAATCAATGGCAGTCTCATAAATAATGTACAGAAACCAAACCCACTTTTTTCCTTTTCAAACATGACTTCAGATCACTCTCCAAGTGCAAATCTGGATAGAAAAACGAACTTCATGGGGAATGTTAGCCCTGTCTTCTGTCCCCCTCCCTCCACGGCAGGGCAGACACGGTCCCCTCTGCTTGCAGGACGGCCCATCACCTACACCTTAAGATAATCGTTTTTCAGCCGGCCTAGCCGGGTCCCGTGGCTCCGGATGGTGAGGGCCAGCAGTTCGTATCGGTCCCGGAGCCCCGCGGAAATGTCCAGCGTTTCCTTCAGCAGGGACTTGGTGTGGACCAGCATCCCCAGGAAGTCCTCGTTGAGCCTGCTCTCCTGCCGGCTGTCCTGCTCCTGGCCCTGCTTGAACTTGCTCTCCAGCTCCGTGAGGGACTTGTCCGAGTTGGAGTAGGCATCCCCGATCTGGTGGGACTCCCGGCGCAGGTACTTGCCGTAGCTCTCTTCCCCGTCCAGGTCGTAGGAGATGCTCTTGCTGATGCCCTCCAGCACCCGCCCCGCGTCCTCCACCTGGCGGCCCAGCACCGTGAATTGCTCCCGCAGGGTGAGGCTCAGCAGCCGGCTGGCCTGGCTGCCCTCCCCCTGGGAGCAGCGTCTGTGGTCACTCACCCTGAAGAGCAGCTGGCACTTCTCGGGGTCATCGTTCTCCTCGTAGTCCCCGTCGGGCACGAAGTAGTGGTGCAGCGTCCCATTGGACATCTCCGGGTAGAGGGGGCCATCGAAGTAGCCCTGACACAGGTGGCAGAAGAGACCCAGCCAGAGCAGCTTCAGGAAGGCCATCTTGTGGCTGCAGGAGGACAGGGGACCCCTGGAAGAGACTTTTCGCCGGGACACGAGGAAGGGGGTCCCCTTGGGAGTCAGGGCCGCCTCCCCGAGACAGCGTCAGCCTCAGGCCCCGCTGGCTTGCTGCTGCCTGGTGCTCCCTCTCCAGCAGGCTTCATGGGGCTGTGGCCCCAGCGCCTGGGTAGCAGGGACAGCAGCGCAGGATGCACAGGGCTCTGTGTTCCCGAGCTACGTGCTGCTGGGCGGCTGCAACTCAGCAGGCTCTTCCCCCTGCGGGTCTCAGGGTTTGGCAGGACTGGCTCTGCGGCTCCGAGCTCTCTCCCAGAGTTTCCCCTGCTGCTGGGAGCTGGAGCCTGGAGCTGGAGAGAAAGGCTGGCTCTGGCCCTCTGGTGCTATTTCAACTCCTGGGCTGGGTGGGAATGCCGAGCTTTTCCTTTGGCTAATGATATCCTGAGGATCTCTCTGCTCTCAAATTACAGCTGGTTTCGTCACTTGGAAGCCAGGGAACAAGTTTGGAAAGAAACCTCTCACCAGGTCTCTGTTATTAAAGGTACAGGGTCTCTTTTTCAAGACTGGAAGGGAGACCCTAAAAAAACCAGACTTTGGCTTAAAGGAGAACCTGGGGACAGGATGACTGGAATTCCCACCCCAGAAAGACTGGTGTGCTATTAATATGTGGGGAGGACGAAGGATGGTTACCCTGGAGAAATGACATTTCACATTTTTCATAAGGATCAGTTAGAGTGGATTCGATGAGTATGTCTATCATTAAAAAGGTTGTGACTATGAAGGCAGATTTGAAGTATAGAAAGTGGCAGTTTGACTTGAAAATGGTTAGTTAAAATTTATAATACCAATACTTTGGATGAAATAGGAATTAGAAAACTGATGAATTTATGTTTATAAGTATACGTAAGAATAAAAGCTGAAATGGAGTTTTACTGGTTTAGTAAGTAAATGGACAACTGAGATAATTGTTTAATTTTATGGAAAACCATCCATGCTAAGCTCCTGCATTGTATCTTTAACTTGACACCTTTATAGCTATTATCTCTTTGAAGATAGTTAAAAGTTTTTGAAGAATAAAGGGCTGGCACTGTTTCCCCATTTTCCAAATGGAGAAACAAAGGGGCATTATGTTAAGCAAATTTATTATAGTCATAAAGCTATATTGTAGTTAAGATTGTAGTTGAGACAGCACTCACTAAGTCACAGGGTCTTTTAACTTAATTCAGGGGGAAAAAAGGTATTTTTTTAACCCAGCCATTATAGTTTCTGGTTTATTAATTGATTAGCAAATAACCATCCTTCAGGACATCTCATTTGTTTAACCAATGTTTACTGAGCATCCTATATAATAAAAGGCTAATATGCAAATTGACCAAAAGGCAGAATGACCGGTTGCTATGACGTGCACTGACCACCAGGAGGCAGATACTCAATGCAGGAGCTGCCCCCTGGTGGTCAGTGCACTCCCACAGGGGAGCGCTGCTCAGCCAGAAGTGGGGCTCATGGCTGGCGGGCGCAGCGGCGGTGGTAGGAGCCTCTCCTGCCTCAGTGGCAGTGCTAAGGATGTCCGACTGACAGCTCCTGGACATCCGTCAGTCGGACATCCCCCAAGGGCTCCCAGACTGTGAGAGGGTGCAGGGTGGGCTGAGGAAACCCCCCTGAATGTACGATTTTCGTGCATCGGGCCTCTAGTTTACTATATACCATAGTCTATTAAGGTATTGTGATTAGAGCAATGAACAGAAGTAGAGACAAATCCTTGCCCTCCTGGAGCTTATGTTCTGGGAAATGGAGAAAGGATTAGATTAATACAAATAAGACATATTGTATGTTGGGTAGCAATGGAGTTGCAGAGGAAAGACAAGAAAGGGATGGGAAAGCAAGAGGCAGCATTCCTAACATGGTTATTTCCTCTTTCAACTTAAAATATAACAAACACTCACATGATTTGCCTGTGTTTATACTTATCTCCCTCTCCAAGTCGTAGGTGGCTGGTATCATTCAGAGCCACAGTCTATACAGCTTTGGACTGTCACATTTATTGCCATCACTTTCACTGACATGGGTCCAGACTCCTGGATAGACATGAGAAGTCTGCTTAAGTAATTGGATATTTTGTTAATGTGGTGTCACATGCATAGATTTTTGAGATATATTAACTGCATATTTTTTTCAGTGTTAACCAATTTATTTCCCAACAACCTATAATATGTTTTAAATATATTTTTATATCTATTTTACATATATTATCCCCATTTTACAGATGAATAAACAGATAGGTTAAATAGCTAGTTTCAGACCCAGGTAATTTGACTCCAGACAGCATATTAAAAAATATGGAATGTTTCATGAATTTGCACAAGGGCCAAACTAATCTTCTCTGTATTGTTCCAATTTTAATATATGTGCTGCCAAAGTGAGCACTTAACTGCACACTTTAATTGTTATCCACATATTTGGCATCATGAAAACATAGACCAAAGGAGTCTTCTTAGTGTTGATGCTTACTGAAAGGCTATGGCTTATTTGAACTGTGCAGGTTTGCCCCACTATCTGAAAGTACAGTGTTCCTATGAAACCTTTTGTTATCCAAAATGGCATAAAGCAATTACCATTAATTTATACAGGAAAAACTGAGGAGCATTCCCACACCCAAATAATAATCAAACCAATCATACCAAATAATACATGATACTTAAAATAATGTCAACATGGAGTAGGAGCAGGAATGATATGCTATACAGCCTATATAAACTAGAAATAATGCATGTATGGTGTAGTTACAAGTGCACACTGCTCCTCTAACTTGTTTGCTGCAAAACAAACACTGAACACTATTTTCACTTTTTGCCTTTTTTTTAAAGCAAAAATATTCTTCAGATTTTTTTGTTTTGTTAGTAAAAGTAAGTACCAATGTAGGTAGATCTTTCGTAAAAGCGAAGTGGTGCAAGGTGACCTTTGGAAAAGCAGGGCATACCTATAGTCCAGCAGAAAACTACAACCTCCTCTGGGTGAGAAACTGAATTTTTGGACTCAAGAACCACATGGCTTCATTCCTTTTCCCTGGGGCATTCACAGATGATGACAGATGGATTCAAATCGGCTGCTTGGCAAAGGGAAGAGGGCTTGACTCCGATTCACTCGACTTACTACACAATCTCCCCTGGAATTACTAGCCAATTCTATTAAGCACATGTCTAGTAAGCACTTACTACTGCTTGTCCTCCACTATCTACAGGGTGCAGTGTTAACTTAGCTACAGATACAAAAAGGTGCAATAAAAAATGTCGGTCTACAGAGAGCTTGCTCTCTGGTTGGATATATGTGTATTAAACACACACACATGATCAGGATAAGAGTATTTACTTTTTCCTGAACTTTCCTCATGTAAAGACACAAACCCTCTGTTACGTATCACCATTTTTGGTTCTACTTTCTCAGCTTATATTCATTCTTGGGCATCTCTTTCATTTGTGTTTCCAAGATGGCTACCAGTGTCCTCGGGACTACAAACATCTTGGCTCGTGTCTACCAGGAATGACAGATTAGATCCCTAGTAGCTCAAATGCAGGTCTTCCAAATCAGCATTGGTGCCCACAGTTGGCCTGATTTCAATCATTAATCCACAATCTAGATAATATTCCCTTTCTGGGAATCAAACCCACAACCTTTTGGTGTACGGGGTGACACTCCAACCAACTGAACCACCCAACAAGGGCTAAACAACTTAATTTTTAATAATGGCTATGTTAAACAACTGACTTGCAAAATTCCTGAAAACTTAACTGGCTTTCATGAGCAGGTGCTAGTAGGCAACAGCATACCTTTTGCACTAAACACTTCATCTTGTCCACTTTTAAAAGGTGTTTATTTGTAGGTTCTTCATATGTGTCTACTTTCTCCTTGGGCTGGTCTACTGGAGTCAGAGTTAAGGTGGGTCTCTGAGGATCAGCTTAAAATAAATGGAGCCGGAGGAGATGTCCAAGCACAGACATCAGAGGACTTTGAAGGATAAGTAGAGGAAGCACCATGGCTGATAAAACCACAGCTGAGTCTAGGGCTGAAAACTAGAGACAGAGTCAAAGGGTTGGAACTGGGCAAATTTCAGGATAAAGGAGGACCTCAGGAGCCGGGGCCAGAGTCGTGTAAATAAGTAGGGGAACTCCATCGCCCAATATAGGTCCTCATTTGTAGTCCTTGCCATGCAGTGTCAGTAGGGTTGGCTAGCTCAAGACTTTCTTATCTTTTATCCTTTTCAGTGCACTTTAAAATCACGTTCCTTTGGTCCAGTTACCACTTCAGAGAGGGAAGCAGGAATTCAGGCACCATGAGCCTAAAGACCTGTAAGATTTCTTAAGCTCTGTGACTTTCTCTTGACAAAGGTTTTTGTGATCCCCTGGCTGTTTCTGATTATGGTAATAATAGAAGTTTTCTAGAAAAGGGTCTTGCATGCACTAGGTATAAGGAGCGTTGGAGAAATGGGGTCCCACTATACAGTCTAGAAACCAAAAGGGGCCTCAGAGAAGTGGAAGCCCTACTCCCAACATCTACCTAAAACTGTCAGACTGAATCCCTGGACCACACCAAAGGAGAAAAAAGAACAAAGAGAATTAGCCTGGACCAGATTAGAGATCTCGGTGGGAGAAGAGAGGAAAAGAAGAGAAGGAAGAAGATGAGAAGAAGGACAGTATTTAGCACTTTGGGGGTTATTTTAATCAAATAACAGGTAATCAGTAGTTATTGAGCAGCCATTGTGTAAAGAGGGTGGGAAGAAGAGAGGAAGAGAAATGAATGAGAAAGAAAGAAGAGAGAAGTAGGGAAGGAAGGAAGGTAGCAAGCAAGCAAGCAAGCAAGGAAGAAAAGATAGAAAGAAGACAAAGAAGGGAGAGAGTGGAATAAGTTTTGATTATCTAGTCTGTTATTTATTTATTGTTGCTTATTATTGACATTATTACAGATATCCTCCATTTATCCCCCTTTGCCCACCTCCACCCAGCCCCTGCTTCCCCCTCCCCTGGCCTTCACCACTTTGTTGTCTGTCCATGGGCTATGCATATATGTTCTTCACCATCTTTTATCCAGTAGCCCCCATCCCCTTCGCTCTGACATTAGTATCCATGACTCTGGTTCTATTTTGTTTGTCAGTTTATTTTGTTTATTAGATTCCACATATTAGTGATATCATATCTAGTCTGCTATTTATTTGTTACATTAGCTCAGTGAAGTTGTTATTATTTGCTATAAGACTATTGGTTAGGGGCAGAGGAGAATTGATTAACAAGAGCAATTAAAAATGTCAGTTATATACAGGCAATAAAACACACCCATGAAAACATAATTAGAATGTTTACAAGGAAATAAGTATAATATGGGAAGTGTCTGGTCAGTTCTCCAAATCTTTCTCTATTAGTCAGAATAAGCTATGATACACCATGATAACAAACATCACTAAAATGCTAACACCAAATTCAAGTCTCCTGCAAGCCAAGGTGATTCAGTAACTCTCCTCTATGACTTAATTGTAATGTCATTTCCTCTCATGTCTTAACTTTAATGTCATTTTTTTTCCTAAAAACCCCTCCTTGATTTCTGGATTTTAATTAGTTCTCCCTATCATTCTACCTATTAGTTCGCCCTATTGTACCACCTTGTTCTTTTCCTCATGGCACTTTCCACTATTTATAATTGTACTTTAGGTATTTATTTGTCCTAGGTGTGTCTCTACAGCTTGACTTACTAGTACACTACATAGAGATAGAAGCTGTGTTCACTTCTATCTCCCCACTGCCTGGATCAAAGGAGGTACTTAATGAATACATGTCAGCACCCTGGCTTAAGTTGGTCACTTCCTATTTAGTGTTTTGACACCTGTTTTTGTAAGTAGTGGTACATTTTCTAATAATGTGTATTGCATTTTATTGTGTTATCTATTAACCTGGTATATTCCCCCCCCCCCACTTGACTGTGAGTTCAAGTGTAGGGGTGGGTTATCTATTAACCTGGTATATCCCCCCCCCACTTGACTGTGAGTTCAAGTGTAGGGGTGTGTTTTAGTTACCTTTATATCCTTTGTAATTAGCACAGAGCCAAGCAGATAGCCAAATATTTGTTAGTTGTTGTGATATCCAAAATGTAGAATTTATTTAGTGGTGGCCAGATAATCTGAGTACATGTTTTGTCCGGCCAAGTCAGCCAGTGATATCTCACACTTAATCTGGATGATCCTGGCAGAAGAGAAGGGACAGAGCCCTGTGAATTCCATTATTCAGAACATCCAGAAGGGAGTATTTCTCAGAAGGCTGACTTCTGACCCATCCTAAGTAAACTGTGCAGCAGTCTGTACAGACAGTCCTAGGATGTTCTGGGCTGTGAACTGCAGAAGCATCAGACCACCCTGCAGGGCAATTTGCTGTTTGCCTGGTAAAAATTTTTACTTCTCTGCTATTGGAAGTGCCCACTCTGGTTTATGATCTAGCTAGGTTGGAGAAAAATCAGACCTTATTTCTTTCCCCCTTTGATTAGTCTTCTATTCTGTCTCATTATTTTAATGATCAGGTCTAATAGAATTGAAAGAGCTGAGAAAAGGCAGAGAAACAGAATATGAGAGAACAGAACAGTCTCACTTCAATTCTGCAAGCACTTTGTTCAGCAACCACATGGGAAAACAAATCATAGCAGCAGCTCTACAATCTGTTGAGGTTGTGGGGGCCATGGGGTACAGATGGTCTACAAATGGAAATATATAGTGGGGGTCGGAGGAGAGGGACCTACAAAACCTATGATGATTTGAGGGAAGGAAGCTCAAATCTAAATGGAAACAGAAACAAGTGTCATGGAAAGGTTAGGTCAAGAGCCACTGACAAAGGTTACTGAGGAACCATGGGGCTGAGTCGTTCCCTTATTAAGGCACTCTGGTGTTTCTGGTCTTAATAAAACTTATAAAGGAGTCCACAAGGTGGCCAAGCAGATGCCCCTCAGACATCAGTTAGGGTGGGGAGTGGAGAGATGTGGTGGGCTACTAATAGCATTTCTTTTTCTTTTTTGTTGTCAGAAAACAGGAACATCTCCCACGCTTGTGTTTCTTAGTTCTTGGCTGCCCCCCGCCCCCCACCCCGCGCCAAGATCTTGGAGATTTAAAAATTGTCCTACAGTGAACAAGTCCTTGATTATGTTTAGAATCCAAATCCAAATCCAATTTTTAATTCTAAAGAAATGCAGTTGGAAGAGGATAATAGGGGCTATTTTGAAGATGAGTCAAAATGGGCTTGCCATTATTGCCTTTGGGAGAAGTCTGAATTCATGTCAGAAAGCTTGTTTCCAGATCCAAGTTCCAGGGTGGATCCAATTGTCTCCACTTCTTATTTTGCAGCTTTGTTTGTCAGAAATCTTGTTTCCAGATCCAAGTCCAATTGTCTCCACTTCTTATTTTGCAGCTTTGTTTATGTCACCTAATGAGCATCCACACTTTACTTCTCACTTCCTCTACCTACTCCTCATTTGGCCCTTGTTGCTGATGATCCTGATGAAACTAAATGTCAAACAGGTGGAGGTAGGAGGACAAGCTTATCTAGATGTTTGCCATAAAACATTTCACTTAAATATGCTTTTTAGATATTGCCCAAGTGCCCGTCAGTAGATGAGAGAAATAAACAGGGGTGGCACATTTACACAATGGAATACTACGTGGCTGTAAAAAGGAAGGAAATCTTACCCTTTGAGACAGCATGGATGGACCTGGAGAGAATTATGCTAAGTGAAATAAGCCAGTCAGAGAAAGACAAGTACCATATAATTTCACTCATATGTGGATTCAAATGAACAAAGGAAACTAACAAAATAGAATCAGACTCATAGATAGAGAACAGACTGACAACTGTCAGAGGGGAGGGAAGTTTCAGGGCTGGGCAAAAAGGTGAAGGGACTAAGCAAAAATCAACTCATAGACAGAGGTGATTACCAGAGGGAAAGAGGGCCTTGGGGAGGTAGAAGAGGGTACAGAGGGGATAAGTGGTGATGGAATAAGACTTGACTTGGGGTAGTAAACACACAATGCAATATACAGATGACATATTATAGAATTGTACACTTGAATCCTATATAATTTTATTAATCAATGTTACCCCAATAAATTCAATAAAAAAACCCAGATATCGAATCTTAATTTAGACATGCTCTTGTTCAAAATTGGGATACTCTTTATTCTGACCAAGTTCAGCATAGGTGCTCAACAAATGTTTGTTGATAGAAGTATGAAGCAAATGGTTATGAGATAAGTGAGGATATCAATTTAATATTGACCATATATTTTGAACCATCGAAATGAGATGACTAATGGTATAGACTTAGTGTGGGTAAAACTTTTCAACAGTGATTATATACTGTGTAACTAAAGATTATTTAGAAAATAAAAACCTATGTATTGGTGAATTCTAACTGCAAAGTTTTTGTTCATGACCAACAACTCTTGATTTGTTGGGAGTGAATCACAGCCTGCCATACCTTTATCATGCTATTGCAGCTCTGTGAAGACTAAACAGCAAATAAAACAATGTTAGCAGCTATAAAGGGAAAATAAGATAGATTTGTTTTCATTAAAAAGTATATGTGAAAATCATTATAGTCACCTTAAGTGATTTGGGACATTTGCAACACATTTTGGTAAGGAATGTTTAATATTCTTTTGTGTGTATTGTGTTCATAGAACTTAAGAAGAAAAAAACATTAGAACCCCAGAAGATAAGTGAGTAAGTGACATGAATAGGCAATTTTCAGTAGAAAAAAATGACATACTAACTTAACATATACAGTATGTTACCTTGCAAGTAATGAAAAGCCAAAAATAAAAATAACAATGAGATAATGTTTGTCCTAATATCATAATATGAAATAATTATATTTCTTAATGCTATAATGACGCAGAAAAACAAGCATTCTCATATATTGAAGGTAGGGGTATTAATGGGTTGAGATTTCTGTAAAGCAATCTAGTTATTTGCATTGGCAGGTTTAAATTTAAAGATATTTTAATAAAATGGCAAATGAATACTATACAATACCATATGAAAAAATGGTTAATAAAATAACAATAACAACAAAAACAGCAATACAAAGGCAAGACAGTAATATGACAAAAGGTACCTGCTTATTTCTATGGTGGGATTACAGTAGTTCCCCCTTATCTATAGGAAATGTGTTCCATGACCCGCAGGGAATACCTTAATCCACGGATAATACTGAAGCCTATATATGCTATGTTTTTTTTTTCTGTACATATATACCTATAATCAAATTTAATTTATAACTTAGGCAAACTAAGAGATTAACAACAACTACTAATAAAATGGAACAATTATTACAATGTACTGTAGTAAAGGTTATGTGAATGTGTTCTCTCTCTCAAAATAACTATTATACTATACTCACCCTTCTTTTTGTGATAATGTGAGATGATGCAATGCCCAAGTGATGAGATGACGTGAGATGAATGACACAGGCATTGTGACATGGTATTAAAATGCTTCAAGGGTTACTTGAACCCAGACACTGCTACACCATGGTAGTCAATCTCATTACCTAGATCAGTGGTCGGCAAACTGTGGTTCACAAGCCACATGTAGTTCTTTGGCCCCTTGAGTGTGGCTCTTCCTAAGCCTTAGGAGTACCCAAATTAAGTTAATAACAATGTACCTACCTATATAGTTTAAGTTTAAAAAATTTGGCTCTCAAAAGAAATTTCAGTCGTTGTACTGTTGATATTTGGCTCTGTTGACTAATGAGTTTGCTGACCACTGAAGATGGCTAGTAAATGACATGAATATGCTGGACAAAGCAATAATTCATATCCTGGGCCAGATGGAATGGGACAGTGCAGGATTTTATCATGTTACTCAGGACAATGTTTGATTTAAAACATATGAGTTGTTTATTTCTGTAATTTTCCATTTAATATTTTCAGAGCACAGTTTGACTGTGAGTAATGGAAAGTAAAGTCATGGACCGGGGTGGATTACTGTATAGGTAATAGCTATGTTCTTCTTTAATTTGGTTTGCATTCTCCACAGTGCCCACCATAATCCTATGGTTAATATACTATAAATTTTAGGAGGAAAAAGAAAAACAAAGAAAGGGAAATAGTTCAAAGGGGTAGAACAACTTGGGCCACGTTCTGGAAGCCCTCACCTCATGGAGCTTGACTTCATGTGCTTTCGGCCGTGCTTCCCTGACATCCTGATTCTGGGTGTGCAGACGGCAGAGTTTCACCTGATTTAGTTTCTTAAACCACTTGGCTCTGAAGCCAGATACCTGAGCCTTTGGATTCAAGAGCCGCTGATGGACTTCTTCCATGGTTGAAATAAAATCAGCATGTTCGATTCTTATAGACATTGAGGTTAAATTTCTAGATTTTCATGGACTGGAATTTTTATTGCTAGTGTTATGGGTTAGGTTGGAGGCATAGTGAGGGGAGATGCAATCCTCATGGATTGTTGACTTATTTTGTAACAAAGATTCTCTGAACTAGGCTAGGTAGTGAGCTTCTAACCAAAAACCCTAAAATCTAGGAATTATAGTCAAGTTAAATAATCCAAGACACATGAGTTTTAATCTTATTTTCTTTCTTACTTGCAGGTGCCTTATATATTTATTAAGACTGCTGCTTTCCAGATGTTGTCTCACACCATCACCTAAATGGAAAGGGTTTCTATTATGTAGCTTCACAAGCTCATTTATATTGTATCATGTGCACCAGAAAAATTCACATTATTAGATACTTAGCATATTTTTTCAATTTTATCTCTTTTAATAGAAATGAGGATTTCCTTCAGGGATATTTAAATCAGTTTGAAGATGTGTGTTGCCCACAAATGTTATTGTAAAGAAGATGGGGGAGAAAGTTATAATTTCTTATTCCCAAAGATGACACATAAAGAGGGCCGGTTTTTAATAAAGTTAATGACAAAATTTGTCTTGGTCTTAAAACTAATCATGGAAAATATCCTCTGAAGTATTTTTTGCAAAGCTGTGAAGAATAAAAGTGAAGCTTGGATTTTAACAGAGTTTAAAAATAGACCATGTGCTACCAGGGAGGTCTGTGAAGTAACCAAGTAACTGATGGTGTTTAGAGACTCTTAACAGTATATAAAGTTAGAAAATCAATTTTTTTTTATCCCAAAGCAGGCCAGTGTCTGGTACAAACTGGCAGCAACTTATAATATGTAAATAGTGGGAAAACGTGACTAATAACATTGCTGTTATGATAGTACAGAAATTTAATAGGATTGAAGATGTTTTGATACAGAGAGAACACAAAACAAGAATGTTCTCTGTCTTTTCTTAGAGATTTTAGTTAGCATTAGGGACACTGAGATGAGCATGAGGCTTTCTGCCTAGGATAAGCCATCTTCCTTTTTTCTCCTTCCAAATGCTTTATTGATAATGGCTTTATCTCAAAAGCAGGAGGAACCAAATGGAAAAAGACAAAATGATCCCCAGAGAAGAAATATATTCTTGTCAGGAATAATATAAATAAGTTTAAAAATAACTAAACGTGATTTGTCATTAAAAATTAGCTTTCCATGCGTAGAATGATTTTTGCCATCCCCAATGAATGAGAAGTCTTTCTTATTTTTAAACTCCTGGGCCCTCCTTGGCTCAGGTACGGCTGCATTCCAAAGCTGCTTGAAGAGAAGAAAGGATTAGCTCTGGAATGGTGGAGTCACTGTGGTTTGCACTGTGGAATTCACTGTGGATGCTGAGCTCCAGCAGCAGACAGGAAAGAGAAAATGCTAACATTCAGATGCTAGGTCTATACGAAACCAAACATCAGGCTACTTAGATGCATCTAGATTTTAGATGTTTGGCAATGTGTAGCCAAGCTGTTTCTATGTTTTGTTCTGACTCTAGATATGTTAATATTTTTGGGACCCTAGCCTTAGAATCTTCAACATGGAGAAGTTTATAGGTATTTTTGTTTGAGGAAGAAAGACTATTAATTGGAAAATGCCATCCCAAATAACTAAAAGCAGAATATCATCAAATCATATGAACTCAGGTATTACAGGAACACACACACACACACACACACACACACACACACCCACACAAATTACATTAATTTGTGCTTCTGGCCAAGGTGGAGTAACAAGTTTGAATGTGCCCTCCAATCTGAGATAACTAAAACATTGGACATAGGACATTAAACAAGAGTTTTTAAGACTGGGCATCAAGCAAAGGAGGACAGTGAGCCCTGAGAAATGGGAAAACAGACATGTGTTGGGAATGGGAACCCAGTGGAGCCTGAGTTGAGAAAATGGGGCCAGAGGTCCAGGGAGGCCAGGTGGCTGGAGTTCATAGAGCAGAGGAGTGTACAGCTGCACAGAGAAGGACCCCATACACCTGCAGAGGGTCTCCCTCTGGTCTTCAGACGAGCATTGACCAGTACATGCAAGTAAGGAAACTCCCAGAAGTAGAGAAAGAGCCACCCAAAAGGGATTAGAGGGAACAGTTGTTAGATCTTACTCAGGGCTGAAAGGAGCTCCAGTTCCGACCAGGCAGAGTAGAAAGCTTCAGAATTCACTACATGTTGGGTAGATTACTAAAAAATATTTTGTTGCGGTGGTGGGGAAGTATTAACCATATTCTAAATGCTGCTCTGATCAAGGCTCTAAAATATTTTTTAAAAATTCATCTTTATTGTCGAAAGTATTACAGATGTCCCCCTTGTCCCATGTTGACCTCCTCTCCACTCCCCCACCTGCCCACCTAGGCCTTCCTTGCACTATTGTCTGTGTCCATGGATTATGCATATATGCATGTAAGTTCCTTGATTCATATCTTCCTGTTCCCTCCTTCCGTCTGAGATTCCTCTGTCTGTTCCATGTCTCTAGATCTGTTTTGTTCATCAGTTTATTTTATTTATTAGATTCCACATATAAGTGAGATCATGTGATATGTGTTTTCCTCTGACTGGCTTATTTTGCTTAGCAAAATACCTTCCAGGTCCTTCCATGGTGTCTCAAAGGGTAAGAGATCCTTATTTTTTACTGCTGCATAGTATTCCTTGGTATAAATGTACCACAGCTTTCTTATCCACTCATATACTGATGGCCACTTGGGTTGTTTCCAGATCTTAGCTATTGTATATTGCACTGCTATGTACATAGGGATGCATATATTCTTTCTGATTGGTGTTTCAGGATTCTTAGGATATATTCATAGAAGTGAGATCGCAGGGTGAAATGGCAGTTTCATATTTAATTTTTTGAGGAAACTCCATACTGTTTTCCATTGTGGCTATACCAGTCTGCATTCCCAACAGCAGTGTACTAGGGTTACCTTTTCTCCACATCCTCACTGGTACTTGGTCATTTGTTCATTTGTTGATGGTAGCCATTCTGGCAGATGTGGGGTGATACCTCATTGTTGTTTTAATTTGAATCTCTCTGATGATTAGTGACTTTGAGCATTTTAAAAAATATTTCTTTTGGTCATCTGTATGTCCTCTTTGCAGAAGTATCTATTTAGGTCTTCTGCCATTTTTAAATTTGATTGTTTGTCTTCCTTTTGTTAAGTTGTATGAGTTCTTTAAATATTTATCAGATGTATCATTGACAAATATGTTCTCTCACACAGTGGGATACCTTTTCATTTTGTTGGTCCTTTCTTTTGCTGTGCAGAATATTTTATTTTGATGCAGCCCATTTGTTTATTTTCTCCTTAAATTCCCTTGCCCTCTGAGATGTATTGGTAAGCATATTGATACAAGAGATGTCTGAGATTTTGCTGCCTATGATTTCTTCTAACATTTTTATGGTTTCATGACTTACATTTAAGTCTTTTATCCATTTTTGAGTTTATTATTTGTATGCTGTAAGTTGGTGGTCTAGTTCATTTTTTGCGTGTACTGTCCAATTTTCCCAACACCATTTATTGAAGAGACTGCCTTTACTCCATTGTATGCTCTTGCCTACTTTGTCAAATATTGAGAGTATGGCTTAGGTTGATTTCTGGGGTCTCTGTTTTGTCCAATTGATCTATCTGCCTGTTCTTGTGCCAATACTAGGCTTTTTTGGGTACAGTGGCTTTGTAGTATAAGGTGATACATGGTATTGTGATTCCTCCAAATCTGTTCTTCTTTCTTAAAATTGCTGTGGCTATTCAGGGTCTTTTTTGACTCCATATAAATTTTTGGAATGTTTATTCTAGATCTGTGAAATATGCCATTGATGTTTTAATAGGGATTGTGTTGAATCTATATATTGCTTTGGGTAGTATGAACATTTTAATGATGTTAGTTCTTCCAATCCATGAACATAGCATATCCTTCCACTTGTTTATATCTTTCTCTATTTTTTTTCAATGTCCTGTCATTTTCTGAATACAGGTCTTTTATCTTCTTGGTTAAGTTTATTCCTACATATTTTAATTTCTTTTTGTTACAGTGGTAAATGGGATTGTTTTTTTAGTTTCTCTTTCTGAAAGTTTATTATTTGTGTATAAAAATGCCATCGATTTCTGGATGTTAATTTTGTATCCTGCCAAATTCATTATTGAATCTAGTAGTTTTTGTGTGGAGTATTTAGGGTTTTCTATGTACAATATCATGTCATCTACAAATAATGCCAGTTTCACTTTCTCCTTTCCAATCTGGACGCCTTTTTCCCCCTTTTTGTCTGATCAGTGTGGCTAGAACTTCCAGTACTATCCTATATAATAAAAGTGTAATATACAAATTGACCAAACGGCAGAACCACCAGTCAGCGGGGGGGCGGAGCTGGTGAGCAGGTGGTGCCAGGCCAGCCAAAGCATGTGCCAGTGGGCAGAGGGAGGGATTAGCAATGGTAGCTGGGGGTGAGGGGGCGGCAACTAATGGTGGTGGAGGGGCAATAGGGGGGGCTTGCATCGTCTTCTGATAGCCTGCCTGGCTGCCTCCCACAGAGGGAGGCTGGTGGCAGCTGCTGCGGGGTGATGGGGGCAGCACCATCCCCTGGTCGCCAGCCCAGTCACCTTCTGCAGAGTGAGGCCAGACTGCAGAGAGTGGGCCTAAGCTGTCAGAAGGACATAGATGCAGAATAAGTATTATAAAAAGCTCTCAGCAAAGTGAGAATAGGGGCCATAATAAAGGTCATATATAACAAACCTACAGCCAACATCATACTCAATGGTCAAGTTCCACCATTTCTTACTTCTTTTCAGTTGGGTCAAGTTTCTAAACTTTCTAAATCTCTGTTTTCCGGCTAATGAAAAGAAAATAGGATTCTACCAAGTTTCCTATCTATCTACCTACTTTAGGACTTCTGTGAGACTCAAATGAGATGAGGCATGTGAAAACTCTTCACAAACATTTGGTTAAATTGTAAAATGTTTGCACCTGGCTATAAAGCAAGTTGGGTTCCTGGGCTGAAGAAACTCCAAGGAGGCTAGTCGCTAGGGAGAGGAAGCCGGGCATTGCTACGTGACATCATTAAATGGCGCTAACAGCAACCATTTCTGGGCTGGGCTGGGCTATGGGCCGTATTTTGTGCCATGGGGCCTTGGCAGTGCTGGCTGTGATTTGATGGGGTGTCGCTCTGGGGTGGTAACGGGGCCTGTGTCCCACTTGGGGGAAGCCAAGTGTTGGTTTGTTGGCACCAGGTCCATGGTGCCGTTTATTTTTAAATGGCCTGTCACTAGGGAGAGGAAGCCAGGCATTGCTATGTGACGTCATTACCCAGGACCTGCAGCCACCGTTTCCGGGCTGGGCTGGGCTGGGCTGGGCTAGGCTGTGGGTCACATTTTGTGCCATGGGGCCTTGGCAGCGTTAGTTGCGATTTGGTGGGCCGTCGCTCCGGGGTGGTGGCGGGGCCTGTGTCCCACTTGGGGAAAACTGTGCGTTGATTTGTCGGTGCCAGGTCTGTGGTGCTGTTTATTTTTAAATGGACAGTTTGTGTCATGGCAGCTCCTGCACTGAGCGTCTGCCTGCTGGTGGTCAGTGTGCATCATAGCTACTGGTCGGACAAATGGACACTTAGCCTTTTATATATATAGATAGTCTGTGACAGCCATGGCATCATTAACAAATCGATCATAACATGGCCTCTATCTTAGCCTTATGTCTTTCTCAACAAAGCCTCAGACAATTACTACCAGTAAATCCATTCATTCATCATGTTTATAACTGAGTGAGTGTTTACTGAACACCTATTAAGTGCCAGATGTTGTTTTAGGCATTGGATATAAACTGGAAATTACAAAAATACTGGATTTGGACTTCAAAGATAAAATAATATAATGCATATAAATACCCTTTGTGAACTCTAAAGTTCTATTTAAAGAGAAAGATTAGAAAGTAGTTTCCATATCCCTCAATTTCAAATTTTCTCTTTTAGTAACATGATTTTTGTAAAGTATGGTACCTAATTTCTCATTGATATTTTGCTTTTCAGTTAACCAGAGGCAGAAAGTTGTACAGGCTCAGAAATATAACAGATTTGTTTTAAAAACAAATATACCCTCTAATATTTACATGACTGTGGCCAAGTTATTTGACTTCTTTGGGCTACTGGTTTCTTATTGTAGAGGTACTAATACAGCAGGGGTACATACAGATTCTTGAGAGGATGAAATAAGGACATATTTCTAAAACATTTTGCATTGCCATTTAGCACATAATAATATTGGCTATTTTTATCACCCAAGATTCTAATAACACACATTTTCCCCCTATGAAATTTAGTCAAGTTATGAGAATTTGGGAAAAAACTTAACTTATAAACAATTTTATTTTCCTTAAATTATCCCTTGTACAAAAATGTTGCTCAAAAATGATTAAGCATTGGAATTTTTACAAACACAGAATTTCAGAATCATCCCTAGATTCACTGAATCAAGGCCCACAGGTAATTGAGATGCACATTAACTTTGGAGAAGTTGAGTTAAGTGCCAGATGTTGTTTTAGGCATTGGATATAAATTGGAAATAAAAATACTGGATTTGAACTTCAAAGATAAAATAATATAATGAATATAAATACCCTTTGTGAACTCTAAAGTTCTATTTAAAGAGAAAGATTAGAAAGTAGTTTCCATATCCCTCAATTTCAAATTTTCTCTTTTAGTAACATGATTTTTGTAAAGTATGGTACCTAATTTCTCATTGATATTTTGCTTTTCAGTTAACCAGAGGCAGAAAGTTGTACAGGCTCAGAAATATAACAGATTTGTTTTAAAAACAAATATACCCTCTAATATTTACATGACTGTGGCCAAGTTATTTGACTTCTTTGGGCTACTGGTTTCTTATTGTAGAGGTACTAATACAGCAGGGGTACATACAGATTCTTGAGAGGATGAAATAAGAACATATTTCTAAAACATTTTGCATTGCCATTTAGTACATAATAATATCGGCTATTTTTATCACCCAGGATTCTAATAACACACATTTTCCCCCTATGAAATTTAGTCAAGTTATGAGAATTTGGGGAAAAACATAACTTATAAACAATTTTACTTTCCTTAAATTATCCCTTGTACAAAAATGTTGCTCACCAATGATTAAGCATTGGCATCACCTTGGAATTTTTACAAACACAGAATTTCAGGATCATCCCTAGATTCACTGAATCAAGGCCCCCAGGTAATTGAGATGCACATTAACTTTGGAGAAGTTGAAATGGGTGGAGAGATACATAGTAGGTGCTCCTGACTGATCAGATTTATTTTCATTCCTACTTATTCTTCAGGTTTTGGTATATTATGGATTTTCTATAACATTTAACTTTTCAGTTTTCCTTAATTAATGTCTAGAAAAAACAAAAAAGAGCAAAACCAAAGATAGTATCAGCATCTAGAGTGGGCTTTAAGTTGTATCCATTTCATTTAGTGTCAAGTTCCAACCATGTACCAGACATGTGTGTGCTTTATCTTGTTAAATCTATTTAGTCCACATAACAAGTATTTAAGGTTGGCATTATTGTCTTCATATTACAAGAAATGAAACTGAGTCCCAGTGAGATTCCAAATGTTTTAGAAGGACATGAAGCCAACAGGCAAGAAAGGTAGATTTGAACTCAGGTTTGTTTCTTTCCAAATTATGTTTTTCCCACCAATACACTAGTGTGTCATGATCTTGGTTGTATTGCATTTCTTCTCTGTAGGTGATTAATCAAAAGGGTGGCTTTTTCTCTTTCACAACAGATTTGAAACACAGTGTCTCCATCTGTCCAAAAGTATTTATCCTGCTACATCAGCTCCCCCCTCCTTTTTTTTATTGGGTCTTAAAATGGCACACATTTTGCTATTGAGAATTATTGAACCAACATATGGTTTCAATTGAACAATTCTAATATGTCATTGTGAAAAAAAGGAAAGAAAAAGAAAACACAATCTAACCTTTGTACTTTTGCTATGAAGTAAAAATGTGTTTTAATAAAAAACTGAATTGAAAGGTCTAGAGTTAAGTAGACACATTTATATTTGTTTATTTTTACCTCAACTGTTGGTCATGACTAACAGCCAGAGGGCTTTAAACACAGCTTTCATTCAGCTGCTTTTATGATTTCCCCGAAGCACCATTTACCAGAGTTACAGACTATAGCTCACTGTGTCTACCTATGGTCTGTAATGGCTCAGGAGTTGCCAGCTTGAGTTAGATCTTTGTTCCAGAAAGATCGTAAGGATTTAACACACCACTCCCATTTTACTGAAAGAGAGATTCACATCCCTGGGTTGGTACTGCCTCTGAAATGTTTGAGCTGGGAAATCATTGAATTTCAATTAGATTGTGGTATCCACACCCAAACCAGTTTGGTAAAACCTGATGTGGTAAATTAGAGGCAATGGTTGAGGTAGGTTATGGGAGAATTCCAACTCTTCAAAAATAATTGGCAAAGGAGAGAAGCTTCTGCATGTGACTACAATGATCATTAATGTCATAATTTGTGTAGGAATCACAGTACTTTCACATACACTATTGCATTTTATCTTCATAATGAATCTTTTAAGATAAGTGTTATCACTATATTATTATACAGGTGTGGGAAATTCAGTCCAGGAAAGTTGTGACTTGCCATAGTAATAGTTGATAACTGATGCTGCAGAGCATGACTTTGATTGGATTTTGTAACATCAAAGTTTCCTGGTTTTCGTCTAGCTGTAAGTCTCAATGGCCTTCCCATATTCATTTTCCTCTTGTTGACTGGGCTTCTATACATTAAAGTATCTTGGGCCATGCACAGCAGGTAATTTTCAAAGCTGTTCAGTATTTGGTCAGCGTGGTTGGAATGGCTTATTCTGTTAAAAAAATTCTAATCTTGGATATGAGCTCCACAAAATAGCAACAAAATTTCATCAGTGCTGAGTCATTGAACTGCTTTTGGTAGGGAAAGTTAGGGCTTTTGGCTGCAAGTCACAGCTTTAATGCACAGAACTGACAATGTTTGAGTCCACAGGAGGAAAGGAAGCTCCATTGACTCTACTGGTTTAATATCACATAATAACAAAGATTTTTCTGCTAAGTATCTGCTGATGAATAATGCAATGAATAACTACAGGCCATAAAAACTGTGCTTATGGGTTTGGCAAATTTGTTCAAATTGTGTCTTTTTCTTCTCCATCCATATTTTTATCATTCTTAGTTGTAATGCATCTTAGCAGATTCCACTTCGTGTTATATTAAATTATGTCTTCTCAATTTTGACATAATTTCTGATTGTAATTATTCCATATATATCAATTCTTCAGTCTTCAGCAGGCTAATTCTTCAGTCACTTCAAACTTGGTATTAACTCTTTGAAAAAACAATTACTGAGTGGTATGGGTAACATCTGTTGACTCAGTAAGGGCCATGAAAACCACTTTAAATGAGTTGTTTTGTTTTTAATTGACTATTGATGTCACTCCCAATGTTCTCAACTCTTTTAACAATGGTTTTTACTGAAGGGCTAATAGTCTTAAGCAAGTTTTCTTTGGACACATTTCGTTGGCTGCTGCAATCAAACATGATTTAATTAACTCACCATCAATAACTTGCTTGTTTGGCTGGCTAACAAATAAGCCACTTGGAAATTTTCTTTGGTTGTAACTTTACTTTTATTTGTGTGAAGAAATTCTGCTGTAATGAAATGTTTAGTTTTAAACTTTCTAATTTTTGGACTGTTGCTCCTCTGTGAATTGCAAATATTGTTCTAACTGCTTAATCTGGATATGTCATTACATATTGTATTCTATAGCTATATTTCTTTGCATAAGAAACACAGTGACTTGCTCTCCAGTTTGATAATGAAATAATCTGCACACCAATGTGTGTTAAAGGCATGACATCCAAAGTCTACTTTTCTCTTTGCTTTTATTGACATGAGCAGTATGCACTGGTAATAAAAATTACATAAAATATCAACTTATGACAATATGTGTGACATTTGAAATGCTGTTGAGTAGTAACTCTGCCACTGTGATTTATAGTGCACCAAGGAGCAGTGTGAAGGGATTAATGCCACATATGGTTTCTGTCATAAATGCTCAACCCTGTCATTTTAGAGCAAACGCAACCACAGGAAATGTGTGAGTGAATAAGTGCAGCTGTGTTCCAATACGCTTTATTATTAACACTGAAATTTAAATTTTACATAATTTTCACATTCTCCTTTTTTTTATTTTAAGCCATTTATAGATGTAAAAATAATCTTTAGCTTACAAGCCAAACAAAAACAGGAGGCCAGCTGCATTTGGCCCGAAGTCCATAGTTTAGTAACTTCTGATCTTGACTCATACAATGTCCATAACTGAATTATTGTTTGTACTTTCCAAACATGTTATTCTCCAGTCCTTTCCACCACTATGAGTAGCCAACCTGTTTTTTTGTGTGTGTGTGTCATCAATTTTACTTAAATGTTGGACCTCATGTGTAGGAAAACAGTACAGCCGAGGTAAATAATATTTACACCTGAAAATGGACATAACTCTTTGTCAGGCTGTTCATGTGAGGGATTGAGAAATTTGGTTAGAAGTTGATCTCAGTTTGGATTTTGCTGTTGCTAGAATCATCTTCAATGCACAAGGTACTTCAATTTGTTCCAGTAGTGGGCTCTTGTTATTTTATGGTTTGGATGACTAAAGGGTTTTTCTCAATTTACTGTTCCACTTTTGGAACAGTACTGTTTCAGAAATCCCCACATGTGTATTACAGTGGGAATCTCCTTCCATGCTCTCACCCATCCCCTAGCCCATGGTCGGCAAACTGCGGCTTGCGAGCCACATGCGGCTCTTTGGCCCCTTGAGTTTGGCTCTTCCTAAGCCTTAGGAGTACCCTAATTAAGTTAATAACAATGTACCTACCTATATAGTCTAAGTTTAAAAAATTTGGCTCTCAAAAGAAATTTCAGTCGTTGTACTGTTGATATTTGGCTCTGTTGACTAATGAGTTTGCCGACCACTGCATAGACCTCTGTTCTTTTTATTTGGTTCTGGACTTGTTTGGTGGGACGGAATTTTCTCAGTTCTATTAGTCCTACCCCAATCTTAAACAGAATTTGGGATCTGGGTCTCAGGATTGTGGCTTTCTCAGAAATTTTGCCCCTTGATTCATGGAGTCTAAAATGTGCCTCTTTCTATAAGGATTCAAGGTGGGAGGAAATTTTCCTGTTGGTTTTTCAGTGGTAACTGATCTGTACTTTGCAATGTCTGCATTCTAAACAGAGATGAAACCAATATATATTTTTACTGAAAATTCATATTTGCAATACAAATTTAATATATAGAAAAACCATGGAATGATGAACATAAGATTCAGGATGATGATTACCTTATTTAGGGGAAGTAAGCAATGGCTGAGAATGGAAATAAATGGTTAGACACAGGTTATATAAGAGTTTTAGTGTTGGCATTATGGATTATTAAAATACCTAACCAACCACATAAACAAACAAACAAACAAATAAGTGGGCTGCACATGGACTGATAAGTGGGTATTATCAACCAAGGGTATGTTTAATCCAATCTAGTGCAAGTGAGTTTAAAAAAATGTGATAAAGGATATATATCTATGGAAACACCTAAATATCTGTTTATGGATAAAGAAAATGTGATATATATGTCACAGATATAATATTTTGTATATTGTACATAAAATATATAACATATACAATATACAAAATATTAGTTGGACTTAAAAAAGAAGGAAATCCTGTCATTTGCAACAACATGGATGAACCTGGAGAATATTATGGTAAGTAAAATAATCCAGACACAGAAAGACAAATGCTACATGATCTCACATATATGTAGAATCTAAAATAATCAGACTCATAGACTCAGACAGTAGGATAGTGATGACCAGAAAATGATGTTGGTCAAAGGGTAGAAAGTTTCTATTATGCAAGATCAATGAGTTCTTGAGATCTAATGTACAACCTGGTGACTATAGTTAACAATAGTGTATTGTATACATGATATTTGTTAAGAGACTAGAACTTAAGTGTTAGAGAGAGAGAGAGAGAGAGAGAGAGAGAGAGAGAGAAAGAGAGAGAGAAATAAATTGGTAACTATGTGAGGTGGTGGACATGTTAATTAGCTTGATTGTGGTGATCATTTCACACTGTATATCAAGACATCAAGTTGTATACCTTAAATAAACACAATTTCTATTTGTCAATTATACCTCAATGAAGCTGAAAAAAGATAGATATCAATTGTAGGGGTTATTTCTCTTCATATCATAAAAGAGGACAAGCACTGATCTTATTGTAGTGATAATGAAATGATCTGTTGTATTTTAATATTAGTCTTGAATGTAAATAGTAATATAAGTCTACTTTCACTACTCTCTCCAGAGATGCATGCATATTCCAGAACTAATAGACTACTGTAGCTGCTCAGTCAGTCCACATTGTTCCACCAAGAGTTGGTGTAGATTCATGTTTAGGAACAAATGTTCTGAAATTGATAAAATCTCATCCTGAATGTTGACTTTGTCCTCTGTAGTGTAAAACTTTTAGACTCGTTCCTAAAATGTTAATTAGAATTTCTAATTCAAGGCTTGTTTGAAATGTCCTAAGTATGGTACTTAGTACAATCACATAGTAAATATACATTATTATTATTATTATTATTATTACTTCACTCTGTCTTATCAAGTGCTATTCCCTTTCACCTGAAGGTTTCTTTTTAACGACCTGGTGACAACTTTTTCTGTGCCAGATACAACTGTGATGCTTTTATTACACTGAGAATAAAATTTCAGGTTTTCAAAATAAGCAAAAGAGTTTCACACATTCTTTATTTCCTTAGTAAGTACAACAATCAGACATGATTAAATACTGCTCTGATTATTTTTAGTCCTCTGAAGATGGAAGATTTTACCCTCTTTTTATTTTGTTCCAGAATAAGTATGCACTTAGGGTGAATGAACCCGGAGACATTTCTGGACTTTGTGCTGGAGATTCTGCAGGTGTCTGGTCTGTTCTCCAGAACCTGTCTCTTCATAACTCTTTGGAGTGGGTGGAGTTTGTGACCTCACAGCCAGTTGACAATGAACATTTTATAAACGATTGTGTTAGACCTTAACAAAGAAATAAGCTTCTTTCCAATGCATTTGGCAGGACGCGCAAGCAAGGCCAACAGAGTTATAAGCTTATAAATAATGGGTATTTTTTCTCAGTGCAAATATTCAGTCATTCTACAAGAAAATGTCTAGCTCATTTTGGCACTTCTTGTTTAACAACAATGATCAATGATATTAATATTTTATAATATCACAAAAAGGAAAAATCATACATAGGATTCATGCCAGAAAAATTTCATAGGGTCTTTTTTTTTCTGTTACTCTAATATACTTACAGTTTTCTATTGTTTATCTACACAATCAGTATGTCATAATTAGTCTGTTTTCTCTATTATTATATAATTTTAACCATTTTGGAAGATTAAATCATTCTTTATTAGTTCCTTAAATGTACCACTTTTATATGTGTATGCAAATGCACATTTCATCTCTGTGATCTTAGTATATAACCACATGTTGGCATATAGTTTGCAAATACCTATCTGTTCAGAGACTGAATCTGCCAGAATCTGAGGCTTCTGAGCAGTTCAACTCTTCCACCTGTGCAAAGCTGTTTGTACATATCAGAGCCCTGGCTATGGTGCTTTTCTAGTCTGCATAGACTTGAGCTGAATGCCCAGGGTGACCTTCTCCATGTATTCTCACCAGCCATTGAATCTTTCCCAGGAAGTTCAGGAAGTCTGGCACTGCTGTTGATGACACATCAATGACGTGATGTCTGGTTTCTATTAAAAATTGAAAAGCAAAATATTTGATGCCAAAAATAAAAGTATAGACACTGTCATATACCAACATTAACATATTGCCTAATATACTAAGTAACAAGCCTTGAGGGATTCCAGTGTGTCCTGGACCAAAGTGGCCGATGGTATAAAAGGCCTCGGCACGGAGATCTATACCAAGTACCATAGGCAAATGCCACACACCATCACAGTCTTCTTCCATTGCGGTTTTTTTGGATTTACTACTAAACAGTCCCAGTTAATTTAGCTACAAAATGTGCACACTACCCAGTTACAGGCAAAGTAGTTTTCAAGCCTGGGTCATGAATCTCTTGGGTTGAGTTTTAAAGTAAAGTGGACCCAATTGCACACAAATGTGGTGCGTCCAAAGTTGCTACATGTAAAAGATGTGGCTCTGCCTCAAGTAGACTCAGGACTCAGCTATATTTGTGCTATGATTTGAACTAGGCCCCAAGGATTCTTCTATCTAAAAATGTAAATAAGTTTATTATCTAGCAAACCTACTATACACCAGGCTCTCTATGAGGTTCTGGAAAGACATAAATAAGATTAGTGCTTTGTTCTCAAGGAGCACACAGTATAGGGGAGAGATAGACGTATAACTTGCAAACACAATTCAGTGTAAGAGCTATGACGGGGGATGTACAAAGACAGGACATCTAACAAACTGGGGAAAGGGTCACAGGTGCCTCCAGGAGGAGATGATAGTAGTGATCCAGATGCTCACCATGAGTTATTCATTGTTTCATGGCCCAGGAATTGGAGATATTTAAAATGAAATATATTGTGTGGGCAGGCGTTATGGACTGAATATTTGTGTTCCCCCTCAAATTCATATGTTGAAATTCTATCCCCCCAATGTGATGGTATTAGGAGGTAAGTAAGCCATGTGGGTGGAACCCTCTTGAGTGGGACTAATGCCCTTAGAGGCCTCCTTGTCCCTTCTGCCATGGGAGGACACAGTGAGAAAACATTAGACTATGAGCCAGGAAGGGGGCTCTCTTCAGACATGAAATCTTCCAGCATTTTGATCTTAGACTTCTCAGTCTCCTGACTAGGAGAAATAAATGTTTGTAGTTTAAGCCATCTAGTCTATGGTATTTTTTTAAAAAAATCCTCACTCAAGGATATATTTTCATTGATTATTTTTAAGAGAGGGGAATGCTGGCAGTTGGAGGGAAGCCCAGGTCCCAGGTGCCAGAGGGAAGTGGTGCTGACAGCCAGGGGACGGAAGGCTTACTCTTGCACAAATTTCATGCATCTGGCCTCTAGTATTAAATAAAGCTGACTTTAAAAGTACATTCAAATCATCCTGTACTCATCTCAAATTCTCAATCCTCTGTCAGATTTCCCTTTAATTCTAAATAAAAGCTTAATATGCACATTGCCCCCTTGGGCAGTTGTTTGACAGGGAGACCGGGAGTTCGACCACTCTTTATGATGTGTGCTGACCACTGGGGGTGGCGCGGAACATGGCAGGTGTCAGTGATGTACTGCTACCTCTCGCCGGCTACCTGGGTGTGGGGGTGATGGGGACGGAGGTGCGGTGAGAATGCGGGGTGTCTGCTGAGCTCGCTCTCACTCCCCATGCTACCCTCTCCCAGGACACCAGGGCTCACACCTTCACAGCTTCTTCCTGGTGAGCCAGGCTGCAGCTACTGGGATTGCAGGGGCCGGTCTGGCTCCCCATGGGTTTGCACAGGAGCCGATCTCCGAGGCTGGCCAGGAGAGAGCATGCTGCCCGTCTGGCTTCTGTACAGTGTTGCTGGGCAGCCCAGAGGCCCACGCTGCACCCTGGTCCGTGGCATCTGGCCGTGCTCACCACATCTTTACATGGGGACTCAGGCACCATGACTCAGGCAAAGGGGGGCGTGTGAGGGCCTAGGGGCCCAGGTGCTGTCCAGGGCCCAGAGGTCAGCTGGGACCTGCCCTTCCACACCAGATGCTCATGCTTTGATTGCTGGACAGGCCTATGGACCTCACCCATGCATGAATTTTGTGCACCGGGCTTCTAGTAT